>NW_025725481.1:7667500-7825000 GCF_021461395.2 Schistocerca americana | reverse complement strand
CATGTAAATGTTAGCTAGCAGATGGTACTGTACTCTGTATGTCTACATACTCTTCAATGAAACTCTAACATTAGTTCTAATTACTGGGCACTGAGTGTCCTCTGCACACAATTAGAGCCACAGGAAATGTTAATAGAGAAACAATATGGTACAACAATGTCAGTGCACTATCACATACCACAGTAACAATATTATGAAAAGCATAGTTGTCACTCACCATATATCAGAGATGCTGCATCACAGATAAGAACAACGAAAAGGTGGCCACAAAATAAGCTTCCTGTCAACACTACCTCTGTTAAAGCATCTCCACTATTTAGTGAGTAACAAGTATCCTTTGCATAATATTGTTACATTCCATCCTAGATTTTCCATTTATTGATTTTCTATATTATGCTACCATTGGTAGGAACCAGAAACAAACGAGTATCATTCTGACATCACATACATCTTCAGATTTCTCATCCTGTCCACCATAAACCACTGTGTCAAGAGTGTTCTCAGAGACTGTAATTACCGAGTACTTGGCAGAGGCTGCTAGGTGACACTTTCAGTCAATATGTCTATCCTACACACTCTAAAACCCACATCATTTAGAGAAGCTGTTATTCCTAATTCTCTTGTGATGTTCACAGATCCATATGTGTTGCAACAAATTACAGGTTGTCCCACTCAAATCACTCTGATTTCAGGGACCCAGGAGAGAAAAACCACAGTAGATATGACTATGAGAAATACACCACACTTTAGAGCATCTCAAAGAATTTATATTCATTCTCAGAAGTGCTAAGTATCAATGCCAGAGTGCAGCATGGTCACAGTCACATGAAGTGAAAATGGCAACTACACAGCAATGCGCAAGCAGTAGTATGGCTTTCAGGCATATTAGTGTGCACAGAAATTACTGTGGAGTGTATGAATGTTATCCACCTGACGTGAAAACAATTGGGAAATGGTATAGGAAGTTTCTGGCAACAGGATAGTGTTCTGAAACATACCGGTGGTGCATGTTATGGATTTTCAGAAGAGACAGTGCAGGACAACAGACAAATGTTTCTCAGAATCCCACGTAAGTCAATTCCTCAATCATCTAGGCAACTTGATATATTTCAGTCAACATTGCATCATGTAGTTTGCCAGCATCTACATATGTATGATTACAAAGTGCAAACTCTGCAACATCTGACAACGAATGCCAAACCACACTAACGACAATTTGCTACAGATATGCTACAGCATATTGATATGGATACCAGTTTTATAGGAACATGATTATAATCAGATGGGGCAATCTTTCCTCTGTCAGGATGTGTTAACAGCCATAATGTTCGGATTTGAGGTTATCTCAATCTGCACACTGTCGTTCAACATGTTTGTGACAGCCCTAAACTAAACATCTGGTGTGGGCTAATGCATGAGAGGATTGTTGAGACATTTGTCTTTGTTGAACAAAAAGTGAATGGGTCAGAGTCTCTGGACATTTTGGAGCAGTTTGTTTAGCTTCAGATACTAGACTTGTAACCCAACATCATTTTTCAACAAGACGGAGCTCCACCACATTCGTCAATGGCTGTTCTCAAGTTCCTGGGAAGGAAATTTCCCAGTCATTGGATCAGACACAGAACTCATTGTCTGGCAACCACATTCACCTGACATTATGCTGCTTGATTTCTTCATGTGGGGATTTGTGAAAGACCACGTGTGTGACTGAAGTTGTCACATTTCTACATTGCGACATCATATCACTAATTCAATTGAAACAGTAACAGAGGAAACGTTACAAAGAACTTAGTACAAAAATGCATATTGACTCTATATTCTTCATGCTGCAATTGGTTCACATGTAGAGGTGTGCTAATGATAAATAAATAAATTTTCCAAGATGCTCTACAATCTGGTGCATTTTTCATTGTAGTATCTACTGTAGTTTTTTCCCCTGGGCCTTTGAAATCAGGGAGGTGTGAGTGGGACACCCTGTAATTGGCTGTTCAGAGGATAAACTGGCTGTTTGAAATTTTGGGAAATGATTTTTACCACACTGAAAATTTTCTTTTTTCAATGATTCCCAGCTGAAATTGCTAATCTTAACTGTGACACTTTCTCAACTGATTCCAGGTAATGCATAATGAGCTAGCTTTCTTTGAACTCTGTGTGTCATTTGTAAGTGCTCTCTGGTAATGAACCAAAACCACTCAAGAATGCTCTAGAACAGTATCAACTAGTACAGTGGGACTAGTTTTACTAGTGGATTTGTTATGCTCACTGAATCTTCTGTCAGTAGAACACCATCCTTAGCACTCTTTCCTTACAACCATTTTTATATCATTATTCTAAAGTAACCTTCTGTTTACTCTAAACACAATATATTTAGTTGAATCAACAAACCTGAACTTTTTGCCATTTATCATATTGTATTACAAAGAGATCTAGAAACATCAAATAAGAAGAAAAATTCTGAGGATGAAACCTATATTGCTAGAACCAGAGAGAGAGAGAGAGAGAGAGAGAGAGAGAGAGAGAGATATTGTACTTTCACCTGTAGCATCATAATGCCAATGAGCTGCATCCCCAAACTGCCATTCAGCTGGACACTGCACATATTGTACTCAATCTAGGGCTTGGTTTCCAAACTCCATTTGATACTGCTGCATTTCATGGTCAGATTTCAGTTCCTCTCTATTTGCCTCCGCTTTCTCTCACAGTTGCAACAATTAGTGATTCAACTGTATAAAGATATACACATTCAGTTAATACAGATTACTGTTATTTTTCACTGAGGTGACAAGCATACAACAGAATCGCATTCACTTCCAACAAATCATACAAGTCAGAAAACTCACATAATGTCAATGATCTGCTAACAGTATATTCTTTACTGCTTTTCACTGTAAATATTAGGATGTAAACTATAAACTGCAGTAATGTGACAAATGTTATTACAGTTTTGACACAGAACTGAAAACCAAATAAAAAAAGTGTTTTAAGTGAAGTAAACTGCACATGAGAAGTGTCCTTGTTCAAGACAGATCTGTAGCTTAGTACCAAAAATGAGTCTTACAGAAAATGAAATTAATCATTTTTGAAGACTAAAACATAGTTATATCCAAATATTTAATGGTGACACACAAATCATTACTAAACCTATTTTTCAACATAACTTCCACCAGAAGTGAGAAACCTATTATATCACTGGACAAAATTTTAATCCTTGTGTTGTAGAAGCCTGCTGATTGGGAATGGAAGCAGAATCTCAGGCTTGTTGAGCTCTTTCTTCATTGTGAAAATGCTGAACTAATGACAGGAACTTCTTGAGGTGAAAGAAAAGATGAAGTATGCTGGGAGTAAAATCAGGACTGTGAGTAGGTTGGTAAACCAACTCCCTGCTGAACTACTCCAGAATAGATGTTGTGTGCCAAATTGTATGTCAGTGAGCACTGTCACAGATCAACTTCATACAAGCACTGAGCATCTTGCCACTCAGATTCAGTGGCTCATTGAAATATCCATTGTTTCACAATAATGGACAGCATTACATGTTTCACTTCTATGCATCAAGTCAGTGTGCACAATGCCCTTCCTCTCCCAGAACACTGAGCGCATCAATACTATCTGCTATAACTTTATCCTGACCATTTATCTACTGTGACACCAACACGTTGATTGGTACCGAGTTTCTTGGACACAGTGAGTAACCCACATCACATCTCCTGTTAAAAGCTTATTGAGAAACCTATTGCCACCATCACAGTACATCTCTCAAAGTGTCAGTGGTGTTCCCATGTCATTCAGTTTCATGATCTTATATGATGTATTTTGGCACGTGCCTGATGCACACTTCTTTCAAGAGCAAGTGCTCAGTGCCAATTTCATACATCAAGGATCGCATTATCTGGGGAGGAAGGCTGCCAAGCTCTGTAATTGTCGAGTGTCAGTTTTCCATAATTCACCATCACACCGCCTCCACAATTCTGTCATGGTGGACAGTCGGTCGCAACCTCCTTCAATATGGAGACTGTTGTATGTATGCTGTTTCCACAGCACATTTTCACATTATTGTGAAAATTATTTGGATTCTTCAGTAACAGTAGCACAATGTTTTGCAACTTGTGCCCCTTAGTCACTTATAATGATGAAATTTGCATCTATTTAGTCATCATCATGTCATTAGTTTTTGATTTATACAGTGATGTCCAACTCTGAGTTTGGAAACTTGTATCTGTATGTTAACCAACTGAAGACAAGCTGGAGACCAGTGTTGTGTCAAATAATGTCAGTTTTATAGTGACTGCTAGCAGTTATTATCCAGTTCCCTAATTCTGTTTCCAGTGTGACAGTACGGCACTATACCATCATTCCTGGAGGGTCCCACAAAAACTGTAATAAACACAGCTATCACTCTCAGAGCATATACGACATTCAATTGCCACTGATGACCACCTCCCTCAACCCAAGCACATCCTACTTGACATACTGTATAGAGCAGTAAGATACACGTTGATATAAGTCATAACAATTGAGATGATTTTTGTTTTCAGTTTTTTTATTATTATGCATAAGCATCAACAAAAGTTTCTCTTATCATTTTAGGTACTGTATACCTCCTCTTCTTCCCTACACACAAAATCAAATCATTTAACTTATAACTGTATCAATACTAAATGTAAGCTTTCTTCTTGCTTCATTAGGCATATATCACTCACCTTCTCAGTTATCCATTGGCCTTTATTGTCACACTCACTAAGCGGTTTGTGGAGGGACAATGCTTGAACACGTGTTGCTTCCTCAGTTTAGCAAACTTGGAGTTAATAGTAGTAGTAGTAGTAGTAGCCTGTAATGGCCAGCCATTTGACAACATGTGGACAATTTTCAAGCTATTATGAGGAAGAGATAACAGTCTAATTTGGTCATTTAGGTTAATCAACATTTTAAACAAATAACTGTTGGAAGACGTTTCACGCTGTTGCTTGCCTGTGGAGTTTGACAGTCCTCCTCTCCCAGCTGGGCCGTCTGCCATTGCAGGGCTTCTACAGCTCCCACACAGTTCTTCAGCACGTCTGTCACATCTTCATGCTTCTGCTGCAGCTACGGCACATTGACTTCTTCGTGGCTGATACCTTCACTCAAAGTGAGCCACAGTGCATCTGACATTCAAATGCAGACATCATCTGAATCTGCAAAGAATTGGAAAAAGATAGAGACGCACACTAAATTTCTGGGGGGGGTTTCCAAAAATCATAAACATTATCAACACAACGAAGTTACATGTGTCAAACAAAAGTTAATTTTACAGACCATCTTTCTTTCCCCACAAGCTACAGAGAGAATAAGAACAAAAGGTAGGCCACTCCACAGGAATTAAGAGTGCGAGCTCTTAATGTTGGTCTACAGCTCCTGTGGTAGCTGAAAAGGGGAAGACACACCACAACAAGGGAGCTGATCAACTTGCAGACTTACCTCAAACATACATCTGAAGACCATACTCCAAATTTCATATGCCTGAGTACTGAGCACTCTCCACAAGCCAACTGGGACAGCAACACCACTCTACATAGGGTTGACTTAGCAGTCAGATGCTCAAAGCTCATTGATCAACTACCTGGCCACAGGGAACCGACGGGGAAGGGGGCGGGGGTACTTCTTATCAGAGAGGTAAACGTACTAAGTGTGAAGAACTGAAATGCATGTGGTTCATGTTGGGCACCTAATCTGGCTGCAGCTCATCAAGAGCTTGGTTAATGACACTCTTTCATTATTTAAGAATGTGATATACTGCACTCATGAACAATTCAATTCTGTAATATTTCACACATAGCATGTTCTACGTCTGTATTTACAACTCCGATATTATTTTCATTACATTCACGTATGTGTTAGTGCAGAAGTATTATAAAACCATTTGTTCTCAGATGTTGATATTTCAAAGTTGCCATGTAGGATTTGTGTGGTTATTTGTGTAACTGGCAACACTGGAAATTTTATTACAATTGTCATTAGCAGTATTAATATTGATAATTTAGTTAGTAAAAAGAGTTTGGAATAAGTAAACTGAAAATAGGTTTTAAGTGGGAACAGTTTCTGTTAATATGTTAATATTTATTTATTTATTTATTGTTCTGTGGGACCTAATTAAGGAGAAGTCTCCATGGTCATGGAGCAAGTCTATACACGAAATTATGACATAATATTAGAAACAGATAAAATGAAATATAAAAAAAATATATTCAGGTGACAAGTTGTAAGTTTAAATAAAGAAAATAAACAATGCAATACTGGAATTTGCTTAATTTTTTAGCTCTTCCAGGAGCTCCTTGTCAGAATAGAAGGAGTGAGCCATGAGGAAACTCTTCAGTTTAAACTTAAAAGAGTTTGGGCTACTGCTAAGATTTTTGAGTTCTTGTGGTAGCTTATTGAAAATGGATGCAGCAGAATACTGCACTCCTTTCTGCACAAGAGTCAAGGAAGTGCATTCCACATGCAGATTGGATTTCTGCCTAGTATTAACTGAGTGAGAGCTGCTAACTCTTGGGTTAGGCTAATATTGCTAACAACAAACGACATTAAAGAAAATATATACTGTGAGGGCAATGTTAGACTTCCCAGACTATTGAATAGGGGTCAACAAGAGGTTATCGAACTTACACCACATATAGCTCGAACAGCCTGTTTTTGAGCCAAAAATACCCTTTTTGAATCAGAAGAATTACCCCAACAAATAATACCAGACGATGTAAGCGTATGAAAATATGCAAAGTAGACTACTTTTTGTGTTGAAGTATCACTTATTTCAGCCACTGTTCGAATGGTAAATAAAGCAGCATTTAGTTTCTGAACAAGATCCTGGACATGGGCTTTCCACAACAGCTTACTATCTATCCGAACGCCTAGGAACTTGAACTGCTGCGTCACGCCTATAATATGCCCTTTCTGTCTGATCAAAATATCGGTTCTTGGTGAATTGTGAGTTAGAAGCTGTAAAAACTGAGTCTTACTGTGATTTAGCATCAAATTATTTTTTGCAAGCCACGAACTTATTTCATGAACTACATTATTTGTTACTGCTTCAATATTACACACAAGATCCTTCACTATCAAGCTGGTGTCATCAGCAAACAGAAATATTTTTGAATAACCTTTAATACTAGAAGGCATATCATTTATATAAATAAGAAACAGCATCAGCCCCGGCACCGACCCTTGGGGAACGCCCCACTTAACAGAGCCCCATTGGGACTGAACATCACTACCACTCTCAGTATTGCGGATAATTACCTTCTGCTTTCTGTTCTTAAAGTAAGAGGCGAACCAATTGTAAGCTACTCCCCTTACTCCATAATGGTCCAACTTCTGCAGTAATATTGAAATGATTGGAGTGGCTTTATAATGTAATACCTTTTAACACATGTTGTTCATGGTAAGGAACTTTATTATGTTGGAAAATGTTGATAAAATTTGGAAAGAGTGATATTATTGTACACAGCAGTTCATTTAAATAACATGGATCAATAGTCCTAAAACCTGGAAACAACTTTTCAGACAGTAATATCACAGCACTAAGACTCAAACTGTAGCGATTTGAGAATTTCCGCGTAAATTCTAGAACCGCTCGTCCTTCTACCATTGCGAATACAGGATATTTTATAAATAAGTGTGAGAGAATGTACATACTGTGTGACATGTTTTTGTTTGCAGGCTTCAAAAGAGTCACGAACACAAGGTAGATGTGATGGTATCAAGTGTTTGCCGCTCGCACCATGGAAGCTGTATTGGAAGAAAACGAGTGTTAAAGTATCTCATGGTTTTTTTAATATCATTGACTATTGTAACAAGAAAAAAGAAGAACAGTTGAAATATTGTTAAATAAACTTCACATATTGGACTAGCTAGAGGCAAGACAGGTTCATATTTTGTGTGGTTGTAGTACCAAATATATTGCAGATGTTTTTAATCAAGCCTAACACAGGAGGAGTCAGTTGACTTGCAAGTATTCTAATGCTTTGTTATTTGTGGAAGTTAAAATATATCAAGACAATTAAAAGTATTATGTGAGTATCCACTTATTTCATGAGGGGAGAGAGGTAGAGTAGGGGGAGGGGGAGATAGAGAGAGAGAGAGAGAGAGAGAGAGAGAGAGAGAGAGAGAGAGAGAGAGAGAGAGAGAGAGAGAGTGTGTGTGTGTGTTACTAATAAAATCTGTTAACCAGCAGTACTCTTCAGAGAAGGAGGTTTCGAAGATCGAGAGAGCCAGATAGCCAGATAAGATATCCACAGAAGAAGATTGGCTGTGCAGATCAAGTAAGTCAACTGAAGTGAGAGAGTTGTGAAAATTGCATGTAATGCAATTTCACACAGCTCTCCAGGTCATTTAAAAGTTAAAAAGTGTTAGAAAGTGGCAACCAGTTAAAAGGGCTTGAAAAAACAGTAATTTTGAGATTAAATCCAAGAAGAAGATACGATGTGTTGCCATAGTGACCAGGTATAGCAGGACAAGAGAACTGTTTCACAGAATTGGATTCTACCTAAAAAATTCAAAGGGCAAAAATTAATGAACACAATAAAAGAGAAGATGTAAGGAAGATGTAATGTTAAAAGAAGAAAAAGAAGATTCCCACATATTACACTAAGAATAAATACGACAAGAATAATTCATCTAAGAAGATATGGTGTGGGGTGTAAGTAAATCTTGCACGCATCACAGGGACGCAGACATGGGAACCAGCGTAAGTCTGATGATGCCGGCACTAGTCGGTAATCACCAGTGCTCATTCCACATATGCCTGCTGACACTGATGCTGAAAACAACATTCGATGCTGCCGGTGCCAGTGCTGTTCAATGGTGCCGATTACGCATCCACTCACCAACGCAGCTAGAACTCTACACCGGGTGAGTGCAAAATAATAACTGTTTCAGTGTGAAGTTAAAGAAACTGTTGAATAATAGAGTGTTAGTATAGTTATTACACTCAGTGTAGAATTTTTTGATGATTACTAGATCTAAAGGTAAGAAGAATATGGATAATAAACAGAGAATTGGGGAAACATCAGAACCAGCCATGGCAATGAAAATGAGTAAGGAGATGACAGACTGGTCTGAGGTAGTAAAATTAATCAACACCCAAAGCGCAGATTCAGCAGCTTTAAGAAAGGACCTAAGTCTTAAATTAGACTCAATAGATACTCAATTAAATGATAAAATAGATGAAGGGTGTCTCTTTGAGAAATGAAATAAGTGCAACTTTAAGGGAAAAACTCTCTGCACAGAGTTCTACTTTAAGTAGAGAAATAGACGCAGTGAATACTCAAATTATAAATTGGATGTTCAGAATAGAACTTTAGGATTGTTAAGTGTTAAAGTAGATTCACAAAGTAAAGACTTAGGTAATTTATGTGAAGCTACGGCTAATTTGAAGACTGAATTTGACACTTTAACTACTAAAGTAGAGAATTTTAAAATAGATTTGAAAGAGGAATTAACTAGTTTGTTAAGCAGTCATGTAAAGTCACAGAGTAACCACTTTTAGGATGTTAGTGTGATAGTGAATGTGATACTGAATATGAATGTGATAATGTAGAATCTGAATTTAGTGAGAAGTTAGGATCATTTCAGAATGTATGTAATGTTACATTTGTTGCTGTAAACAAAATACTGCACCTGTGAAAAACAGGGTAAGTTAATACCAATAGTCCAATAGCAAATTGCTTGCATTAACACTCTAGTAGGTACTGTGGAAAGAAACTTTCAAGAGAAATTAGAAACCTCAGACATAATTAATATGAGTAGTCTGGAGGAACAGGTAGAGGAAATAATTGACCAAAAAATTGCCGTGAGAGTAATCTGAAAACATGTCTCCTGCCTTATCCATTGAACTCAATGATACCAAGAAATGTCTGGATGAATTATGGAAGGAATTAAAACATATTCAGGACAAGGTAGATAAGAGGATAACTTCTCCTAATGTGGTATTAACTAGTGAGGTAGTGATGGATTTACAATGGGGAGCCAATTCAGGGTTATCTAAGCAATTGCCTAAGTTTAAGCCAGATGGGGAAGTACATCCTACCTATTTTTTGGAAAGGTTCAACCAAGCAATGCCCAAGAACTGGGAAAATTCAAAAAAGATGGTGTTTGCTGTTGGGTATCTGTTAGGGGAAGTCTCAGAGTGGGGAATGGTAAACAACACAAACTTTTCCTCTTGGTAAGATTTTCAAAAGAAGTTTAAAGAGAAGTATTGGTCAGCAAGTGCCCAGGAAAGCTATTATCAGACTTGTGGGAACCAAAGTATTACAGTAATATGTGGGGAACAATGAGAAAGTATTTTGACTGGCATTTAACATGAGCAAAATACTTTGACAAACCAATGGAGGGAGAGGGGTTAGTTCGAATTTTAATAAGACTATTGAACATTTACCGGAGGAAGGATATATTATGTAGTGGGTGGAGAATGATTGAAGTATTATTATATTTTGTGGATGCACTTGATCCCATTAACTATGCAGGAATTTGTGGCAAGTAATAATAGAGCACAAAGTGGTAATATAGCATGCCAAGCTGGTAACCAACCGGTGATTACTAGTAATGAGGAAAACGTAGTGAGATGTGGATACAGGGCTGGGGTCCAGTCCTACAGATACACTAGGAATCCTGGTTTATAATAAGTATCTTAATTTCTCACACAAAATACCAACAAAAGAATGGTTCTTACTGGAAGAACCAAACTTGACTATCAATATTACACAACCAATAATAGTAGGAAACATGGAGACTTTTGAAGTTAACATATTTACAGATTCAGGGAGTGAGGTGTTACTCATTTCTAGCACATTCTTTAACTTATTACAAACTAAAAATCACTTACCTCTGTTACCATTAACAGGAGTTCACACAGTTGGTACAGCAGTAATGAAGAGCACAGTTGTGGGCAGTCCAGCAAGAGGTGGACGACTGTCATTTGGGAGTCACAGTGACACTCAGGTGGGTTCTCACGACAGAGTAGGTAACCATGCATTAGCCACGTATGGCCAATACAGAGCTGGCAGAGGACAACTGATTCCCTGTGAGAGGCTTGCATGGAAGACTTCCACACATTCATGGTCTCCTTAATACACAATTTGTTGTGTGTGCTGTTATGTCATTCCATCTCCCAAAGCCAAAAAACCATGTGGTGTAAGACAGAATGCAAGTCAGCTTTGGAGATGCCTATCTCCTGAAGACGTTTCTGTGTTTCCTGTTTGGCCAGCCTGTCAGCAAGTTCATAGATGGGAATTCTGACATGTGCTGTGGTCCACACAAACACCATGGAACAGCAGGACTGTTCCAGGACATAGATGTACTCCTGAATGGACGCTACCAGAGGTTGGTGAGGATGGCACTGGTCGATAGCTTGTAGGCTGCTCAATGAATCAGTAAACAGGAGAAATGACTCACCAGGGCATGAGCGGATGTACTCAAGAACACGAGATATAATTCGGATGCTCAGGGGAACTATGAGTGTGTGCTGTGTAACTGGAGGGTAGTTGCGCATGTCTGATCTGCAGTGGAAGAACACCAGCCTCCACCAGTATGCTAGTCACTGGACTCGTCCTAAAAGCTCCTGTCACTAATGGAACCCCACAGTGGTGCACAGGGTCAAGTAAATGCAATGCTGAAGGAGCTGCCAAACCATAAACCACACTTCCGTAGTCAATTCAGGATTGGACAAGGGCTCTGTAGAGTTGCAGCAGCATACAGTGATCTCCACCCCAATTATTATTGATCAAGCAATGGAAGGCATTGAGGTGCTGCCAGCACTTCTGCTTAAGCTGACGAAGATGAGGGAGCCAAGTCAATTGAGTGTTGAAACCCAGTCCTAGGAATTGAGGCTCCACTACAGTAAGTGGATCGTCATTAAGGTGAAGTGTGTGTTCTGGTACGATGCTGACAGAAATGCACGACACGACTTTGCGGCTGAAAACTGAAAGCTGTGGGCTAATGCCCATGACTGCACCTTGTGGATGGCGCCACTCAGCGAAAACAGTACTGGGGCAGCAGTATGAAATGCAGAAGTAGTCTGCATACAGAGGAGGTGAGACGGAGGGCCCAACAGCTGCTGCTAGACTGTTAATGGCCACTAAAAATAGAGAGACACTCAATACAGAGCCCTGCGGGACTCCATTCTCCAGGATATGGATGGAACTATGGGAGTCACCAACTTGGACATGGAAAGTATGGAGCGACAGGAAGTTTTGGATAAAAAGCCAGAGTGGTCGCCGGAGACCCCACTCATACAATGTGGCAATAATATGAGGTCACCAAGTCACATCGTATGCTTTATGTAAGTCAAAAAACATGGCAATCAGGTGCGGCCATCTTGAATAGGCTGTTTGGATGGCAGACTCGATGGATACAAGATTATCAGTGGTAGGGTGACCCTGGCGGAAGCCGCCCTGACATGGAGTCAGCAAGCCACACGACTCCAGAACCCAACCCAACCGTCAACATATCATATGTTCCAGCAGCTTACAAGGAACATTGGTGAGGCTGATGGGGTAATAGCTATCCACATCAATGGGGTTTTTACCATGTTTGGCACCAGAATGATGGTGCTCTCTCGCCATTGCGATGGAAAGATGCTGTCGCACCAGATCTGGTATAAGATGATGAGAAAATGTCGCTTGTAGTCAGATGATAAATATGTAATCACCTGGCTGTGGATGCCATCAGGCCCAGGAGCTGTGACACGGCAATGTGCAAGGGCACTAAGGAGCTCCCACTCTGTAAATGGGGCGATATAGGATTCACTGCAGTGTGTAGTGAATGAGAGGACCTTCCCTTCCAGCCACCATTTCAGTGTGTGAAAGGATGGGGGATAATTCTCTGATGCAGAGGCTCGAGCAAAGTGCTTGGCAATCGCATTTTCATCAGTACATAACTTGCCATTTATGATAACACCAGGGGCAGCTGTTGGGGCCTAGTACCCGAAAAGATGTTTGATCTTTGGGAAGGTGATGTGTGGCACCCAATGGTGAAGATCTATCTACCCAACACTCCTTCTTCCAATGTTTGATAAGGTGGCGAACACGGGCATGGAGCCATTTAAAGGCTATGAAGTGCTTCAGGGAAGGGTGCCACTTATGATATTTCAGAGCTCACCCATGCTCCTAAATTGCTTCAGCGACTTCCAGCGACCACCAAGGGACTGCCTTATGCCTCGGGCACCCTTATGAGTGAGGGACTGCATTTTCTGCCACAGACACAATTGTGCTAGGCAACTGCTCAACCATCACATCAATGTTACCACGTGGGGGAGATTCAGCAGTGACATCCAAGGTGAAAGCTTCCCAGTCCGCATTGTTCAAAGACCACCTGGGCAGGCGTCTGTGCACCTGATGCTGGGGCAGTGACATGAAGATCGGGATGTGGTCACTACCACACAGGTCATCATGTGCTCTCCAGTAAATAGATAGGAAAAGTCCTGGGCTGCAAATTGATAAATCAATGGCCGAGTAACTACCATGAGCCACACTGAAATGTGTGGCGGCCCCAGTATTTAAGAGGCATAGGTTGGATTGCGACAGTAAAGTTTCAACATCCTTGCCTTGGCCAGTAGGCATGGTACCACCCCACAAGGGGTTATGGGCATTAAAATCTCGCAGAAGTAGGAAAGGTTTAGGGAGCTGATCAATCATTGCAGCTAATACAAGGATACCGCACCATCTGGAGGAAGGTATACATTGCAGACAGTTATTTCCCGCACTGTCCATATTATGACAGCCACAGCTTCAAGAGGGGTCTTGAGCAGCTAAATCGACAGCCAAAGCATAATGGAAATATTTTAGATCTGGTAGCCATGAACAGACCAAACCTCATCAATGGTGTCAGTGTTTAGACAGGGATCAGTGATCATGATGATACCATTACGACTATGGTTACGAAAGTTAAAAGTCAGTCAAGAAGGCTAGGATAGTATTCTTACTAGAAAGGGTAGATAAGCAGTTGTTAGCATCCCACTGAGTAAATGAATCAACTTCATTTACTACCGGTATGGACGTGGAAGAATTATGGGCAAATTTTAAACACACTGTAAATCATGCATTGGAGAATTATGTGCCAAAAAAGTGGGTTACAAATGGAAAAGACCAACCGTCGTTTAACGGAGCAATTCGGCGAATGCTCAGGAAGAAAAGAAAGTTGCACTCGCAGTACAAGAAAGATCAGGAGAATGAGGACAGGCCAAAGTTAGTAGAGACTCATGCTGCTGTAAAAAGAGTGATGCGCGAAGCATACAACCACTACCACCGTCATACCTTAGCAAAAGATCTTGCTGAAAACCCAATGAAATTCTGGTCTTACGTAAAATCGGTAAGCGAGTCGAAGGCTTCCACCCAGTCACTCACTTATCAGTTGGGCCTGGCAATGAAAGACAGTGAAATGAAAGCTGAGATTTTAAATTTAGCATTTGAGATATCTTTTACGCATGAGGATCGCAGAAACATACCACCGTTTGAGTCTCTATTAGATTCCCGTATGGAGGACATAGTGATAGACACTCCTGGGGTTGTGAAGCAGCTAAATTGGGTTGAAAATAAGTAAATCACCAGGTCCTGATGGGTTTCTAATTCGGTTTTACAGAGAGTACTCTACTGCATTGGCTCCTTACTTAGCTTGCATTTATCGCGAATCTTTTGCCCATCGTAAAGTCCCGAGTAACTGGAAAAAAGTGCAGGTGATGCCTGTATATAAGAAGGGTAGAAGGGTGGATCCTCAAAATTATAGACCAAAACCATTAACATCGGTTTGTTGCAGGTTCTTGAACATATTCTCAGTTTGAATATAATGAATTTCCTTGAGACAGAGAAGTTGCTGTCCATGCATCAGCACAGCTTTAGAAAGCATCGCTCCTGCGAAATGCAATTTACCCTTTTCTCACATGATACCTTGCGAACCATTGATGAATGCTATCAGAATGATGCCATATTCCTCGACTTCTGGAAAGCATTTGACTTCGTGCCCCACTGCAGACTCTTAACTAAGGTATGAGCATATGGGATTGGCTCCCAAATATGTGAGTGGCTTGAAGACTTCGTAAGTAATAGAACTCAGTACATTGTCCTCGATGGTGAGTGCTCATCAGAAGTGAAGGTATCATCTGGAGTGCCCCAGGGAAGTGTGGTAGGTATGCTGTTGTTTTCTACCTACATAAATGATCTTTTGGATAGGGTGGAAAGCAACGTGCGGCTGTTTGCTGATGATGCTGTGGTTTACGGGAAGGTGTCATTGTTGAGTGACTGTAGGAGAATACAAGATGACTTGGACAGGATTTGTGATTGGTGTAAAGAATGGCAGCTAACTCTAAATGTAGATAAATGTAAATTAATGCAGATGAATAGCAAAAAGAATCCTGTAATGTTTGAATACTCCATTAGCAGTGTAGCGCTTGACACAGTCACATCGGTTAAATATTTGGGTGTAACATTGCAGAGCATTATGAAGTGGGAGAAGCATGTAATGGCAGTTGTGGGGAAGGCGGATGGTGATCATTGGTTCATTGGTAGAATTTCTGGAAGATGTGGTTCATCTGTAAAGGAGACCACTTATAAATCATTAATACAACCTATTCTTGAGTACTGCTTGAGCGTTTGGGATCCCTATCAGGTGAGATTGAGGGAGGACATAGAAGCAATTCAGAGGCGGGCTGCTAGATTTGTTACTGGTAGGTTTGATCATCACGGGAGTGTTACAGAAATGCTTCAGGAACTTGGGTGGAGGCTCTGGAGGAAAGGAGGCATTCTTTTCATGAATTGCCACTGAGGAAATTTAGAGAACCAGCATTTGAGGCTAACTGCAGTACAATTTTACTGCCGCCAACTTACATTTTGCAGAAAGACCACAAAGATAAGATATGAGAGATTAGGGCTCTTACAGAGGCATATATTCAGTCATTTTTCCCTCTATCTGTTTGTGAGTGGAACAGGGAGAGAAGATGCTAGTTGTGGTACACAGTACACTCCCCCACACTCTGTATGGTGGATTGTGCAGTATGGATGTAGATGTAGGTTTGAAGATGCACATGTTCACTACAGACCAAGTTTAGGATGTAAACGCAAGTCCGACCTGACACTCGATTATAGTGCTTTGGTTCCTGTAATATCCCTTATAGCCGTGAAGGGAAGAGGTCCGCATTGCTTGGAACCAGGTTTCCTGGAGGGCAATGCAGATAGTAGTTGTAAAACTGAACAGTTGCTGTAGTTCAGCCAGGCAGTGCAAAAGACCGCTGCAATTCCACTGGAGGATGACATCGTGAGACTCGGAAGGCAAGGAACATTCAATGAGGCAGATTATGCCTCAGAGTCACCTGCTGGCACCAATTTGTTGCCTGAGCAGTCTCTATCCATTGTGCCTGAGGGTCTGGCAAGATATAGGTCCTCAGGAGACGCCAAAATCTCCACCCCATCCTCAGCCACAGAGTTTGTGGCTGCCACCACAGTTTCCTTGGTCTTAGGGGTTTTCTTTTTGGACTTCTCTCACTGCTCCTTGGGTTTCCCTGACTCAGTCTCCGGGACTGAGGATGAGCGTGAAGCCCTATGACCAGCTCCTTTTGGGCTCTTCAGCCACTGGCAGGTGTCATCTTCCCCACTATAAGAAACCTGGGAACAGAGTGACCCAAGAGACCCATTCCTAGTGAGAAAAGCCAAAGAAGACTTACACTTCTCTGGCTTAAAAGCCCCACCATCAAGGGTGCAGGTGTAGTCTTCCAGCTCTAAGAGGTGACCTAGGTTTGCGGAGTTAATGGTTGCAGAACTGTTGTAGCAGCAGGGTAAGATGATGTCATATGCACAGGATACAGGCGTTCAAATTTTCTCTTAGCCTCAGTGTAGGTCAGTATTTTTTTTGTTTTTGTTTTGGTTTTAGGGCGCAAAACTGCTATGGTCATTAGCGCCCGATGCGTGACTTAGGATACAGTAAAAACCGAAAATGGAAACCAGCAGCAATGGGAACGAAACTCAAAAAATTGGAGAAACTAAAAGCAGAAGGAAGGCTTAAAAATCCACTACAGAAAGGGGTTGGTTGTCCCCAAGAAAAGCTTCAAATGACTGACGTCATTTCACTGTCACTAATAAACTCGAAAACGCGATCGGCCGAGCGCGTGTCATCTGCTAAAATCGACGATATATCAGGCGATAGCTGTAGACGGGCGCGTAACGGAGTAAAATAGGGGTACTCAATTAAAAGGTGTCTTACCGTCTACAGCTGAGAGCAGTGGGGACAGAGTGGGGGAGGATTGCCGCTTAAAAGATGTTGATGGCTAAAAAGACAGTGCCCTATCCGGAGTCTAGTTACAATTACCTCCACCCGATGACTCGTTCGGGAGGAAGTCCAAGCACAGGGAAGAGCTTTCACGTCCCACAATTTATTATGCGGAAGTGTCGACCAATGTGTGTGCCATAAAACAACAACACGACGACATAAAACGCTCCGTAGAATGGCAAAGCGAATCGATTGAATAGCTGGCCGAAGAGGAGAGACTGCAGCCTTGGCCACTATATCGGCAGCCTCATTTCCACAGATACCATCGTGTCCCGAGAGCCAGAGGAATGCCACCGAGACGCCCCCCAGGTGGAGGAAGCGCAGACAGTCCTGAATCTGGTGGACCAGAGGGTGGACAGGGTAAAGAGCTTGGAGACTGAGGAGAGAGCTGAGAGAATCTGAACAGATAACATACTGTATCTGCTGATGGCGGCGGATGTAGTGGACAGCCTGGTGAACAGCGTAAGGCTCCGCAGTATAAACCGAACACGGGTCGGGAAGCCGAAATTGATTTTGGGTGTCGCCAAAAATATAGGTACTCCCTACATCTAACGATGTTTTCGAGCCATCAGTGTAAATGAATGTGGCTGCCTTCATTTGTGCACATAGAGCAGCAAATGTCCGATGATAAACAAGTGAAGGGGGAAATTAACAAAGGTCACGGAGCAGGCAGATCCGGGGATGGAGCCAAGGCGGTGCTGTACCCCAACTTGTCAAGAAGGTTTCAGGAAAGCGGAAGGAAAGAGAATGGAGCAGTTGATGGAAGCGGACTCCCGGTGGTAGTACGGAGGAAGGGCAGCCTGCATACCCTACATCCAAGGAGGTGTCGAAAAAAATGTCATGGGCTGGATTAGCAGGCATGGAAGAGAAATTGCTAGCATAACGACTTAGAAGGATAGATCAGCGATTGGACAGCGGAGGTTCAGCAGCCTCAGCATAAAGGCTTTCCACAGGGCTGGTGTAAAAAGCTCCAGACACTAAATGTAATCCATGGTGGTGGATAGTCGAGACGACGAAGAATAGACGGCCGAGCAGAGGAGTAAACTATGATTCCATAGTCCAATTTCGAGCGAACTAAGGCGCGATAGAGGAGGAGAAGGACCACTCGGTCCGCTCCCTAGGAGGTACCATTTAGGACACGGAGGGTGTTGAGGGATCGCAGACAGCGAGCGTGAAAGATAGGAAACGTGGGAGGACCAGCACAGTTTTCTGTCAAACATAAGACCCAAGAATTTAGCGACGTCCGAAAACGGAAGGTTGACAGGTGCTAGATGTAAGGAGGGTGGAAGAAACTCCTTACGTCCCCAAAAATTAACACAAACGGTCTCACTGGGAGAAAAACGGAGGCCGGTTTCGATGCTCCAAGCCTGGAGGCGATCGAGACATCCTAAAAGACGTCGTTCAAGAAGGCTGGTCCGTTGAGAGCTGTAGTAGATAGCAAAATCGTTTACAAAGAGGGAGCCTGAGAAATCAAGGAATGAGACAGTCCATAATTGGAATTATGGCAATCGCAAACAGTACAACACTCAGCATGGAGCCCTGGGGTACCCCGTTTTCTTTGGAGAAAGTACGGGAGAGAGTAGTGTTCACCCGCACTCTAAATGTGCGCTCTGCCATAAATTCGGAAAGAAATAGTGGCAGCCGACCTCGAAAGCCCCAAGAGAACAGTGTGCGGAGGATGCCTGTCCTCCAACAGGTATCGTATGCTCTCTCCAGATCAAAAAAATATTGCTACCGTTTGGCGTTTCCGGAGAAAATTGGTCAAGATGTAAGTGGAGAGAGCAACAAGATGGTCAACTGCAGAACGATGCTTTCGGAATTCGCATTGGGCAGGTGTTAAAAGACTGCGGGACTCCAGCCACCAAGCTAAACGGCAATTCACCATACCCTCCAAAACCTTACATACACTACTCGTGAGAGAAATGGGGCGATAGCTAGAGGGGAGATGTTTGTCCTTTCCAGGTTTCGGAACAGGAACGACGATAGCTTCCCGCCATCGTCTGGGAAAAGTACTGTCGGTCCAAGTTTGATTTTAAAGGCGAAGGAGGTAACGCAGACTATGGGTTGATAAATGCAGCAACATTTGGACGTGGATACCATCCGGTCCTGTGGCGGAGGAGCGAGAAGAAGAGAGTGCATGTTGGAGTTCCCGCATGGAGAAAACAGTATTGTAGCTTTCGCGATTTTGAGAGGAGAAAGCAATAGGTCGCACTTCCGCTGCACGTTTCTTCGGGAGAAACGTTGGCGGGTAATTTGAAGAGCTCGAAATCCCAGCAAAGTGTTGACCCAATGAGTTAGAAATTGCGACGGGATCCACTAATGTATCATGCGCGACTGTGAGCCCAGAGACGTGGGAGAAACTAGGCGCGCCTGATAACCATCGAATCCGACTCCAAACTTCCGAGGAGGGAGTGAAGGTGTCAAATGAGCTAATAAAGAATTTCCAGCTTGCCTTCTTGCTATCGCGGATGACACGACGACATCGCGCATGGAACTGCTTATAGCGGATAGAGTTGGCCAAAGTAGGATGGTGGCGGAAAACACGGAGAGCACGTTGCTGCTCACGTATTGTGTCACGGCATGCCTCGTTCCACCAAGGAACTGTGGGGCGCCGGGGCAATTCGGAGGTGCGTTGTATTGAACGTTCCGCAGCTGTAAGAATAATGTCTGTAATATGTGTGACCTTATCGTTGATGCTAAGAAAGTGACGGTCATCGAATGTAGCTAGAGGCGAAAAAAGTGTCCAATCGTCTTGGGTAAACATCCAGCGTCGCGGGCGCATATATGTCAGTTGAGGCTGCAATCTAAGGACACATGGAAAGTGGTCACTCGAGTGTGTATCATCAAGGGCGAACCATTCAAAGCACCGAGCTAGCGGAAAAGTACCGCCCGAAAGGTCCAAATGAGAGAAATGTGTCGTGGAGGCAGACAAAAATTAGGGATTGCAGTGTTGAGGCAAACTAGATCCACTTGGTGGAAAATGTGTAGTAATAGTGAGCCACGTGGACAAGGATGTGGAGATCCCGAAATCGGGTGGTGGGCATTAAAGTCCCCAACCAGCAAATAGGGGGGTGGAAGCTGACGAAGAAGATGAAGGAGATCAGCTCGTGCCATTGGTGTGGACGATGGAATGTATACAGTACAAAGAGAAAAGGTATATCCAGAAAGGGAAAGACGGACAGCAACAGCTTGGAAGGAAGTGTTTAAGGGGATTGACTGATAATGGAATCATGGAGAAGAATCGCGTGTCCTTCGTGGGCTGGAGTGCCTTCAACAGAGAGGAGATCATATCGGATGGACTGAAAATGAAGGAGAACAAAGCGGTCATGGGAATGCAGCTTTGTTTCCTGAAGACAGAGGATGACCAGCGAGTAGGATCGTAAGAGGATCGACAATTCATCCTGATTGGCTCGAATGCCGCGGATATTCCAGTGGATAATGGACATAGGGTGGGCAGAAAATGGAGGAATGTGACCAAGGTTGTCGTCAACTCAACGACTGCTCAGAGCTTGCGACCGACAGCCTGGAGCAGCATTCAGCTGAAGGCAGAAGATTCTGATCCATAGGTTGTTCAGGAGCAGCTCCTACCACCAGCGATCGGCCGGTTGATCGGCCGCCAGCAGTGCGGCTTGGCGACACAGAAGACTACTGAGGGCGATTTCCAACAGGTGATACTGTAGGTGAGACACGCCTTGGTGGAGAAGGAGATGAACTGGGTTTCTTATTAGCTTTCTTGGAAACATGATGTTTAGATGAAGGAGGAACCAATGGTTGTGAAGTTGGGGCATGTAAAAAGTCTTCATGAGTATGCTCTTTTTTCGAAGTCTTGGTGTCTGACTTTTGGGCTCGTGATTTGGCAGAAACCGATGAAGGGTGAGCCATAGAGTGGGCAGGCGAAAGCGGTGAGGTTGAATGGGCGATCTTTGCACTGGCCGATCTGACGACCATGGCACTAAAGGTGAGGTCGCAAGTCTGTGTGGCCACCTCCTTTGTTGGCCGAGGAGAAGCAAGGACAGTGCTGTATTTTCCTGTCTGAGGCACGGTGGGCTCTCGACTGGCGAATAATTTTCGAGCAGCAAAGGTCGACACCTTTTCCTTCACTCTGATTTCCTGAATGAGCTATTCGTCTTTAAAAATGGGGCAATCTCGAGAGGAAGCAGCGTGGTCACCCATACAGTGGATGCAACGAGGGGATGGAGGTGGATAAGCACCCTCATGGGCATCCTTGCCACACGTAACACATTTGTCCGGATTGGAACAGGAGTGGCTGGTGTAATTTAACTGCTGACACCGATAGCAATGCGTAGTGATTGGGACGTAAGGGCGAATGGAAATTATCTCATAGCCTGGTTTGAAGACAGTGCGGGTTGGAATGGTGTTCGTGTCAACCCTTTTCATAACTCTATGAACAGCCGTTACGTCCCTGGTCAGACAGGTAGTGCTGAATTTCTTCGTCAGACAATCCGTTGAGGGTGCGTGTATAAACGGCCCCACGTGATGAATTTGAAGTATGGCGCGGTTCCACTCAGACAGGGAAGGTGTGTAGCAGTGAAGAACGCAGCATTCTTTGTGCCTGGAGGGCACTGACTGTTTCTAACAACAAGGTGCCATTCTGTAATCCGGAACAAGTCTTTACATGACCTGCAATTGTGTCAACACCTTTCTGAATAATGAAAGGGTTGACCGTGGAGAAGTCATGACATTCGTCAGACTGAGAAACAACAAGGATCTGTGGCAACGGTGGAAGGACTGTCTGTGGCTGAGACTCGTGGAACTTACGCTTCTGAGCAGACATAGTGGAAGATGAGGAAACCATTGCGAAAGTATCACCCATGATTACCGGCATCTCCGATGGAGCGCTCCTCCCTTGTGGGGGCCCTTTCTGAGGGCACTCCCACCTTAGGTGATTGTTCACACCTCAGGTCACACCTCCCGACAAACGGATGGAGGGACCAATCGGCACTTTCGGAAGGTATCAGCTCAGATAATCACCCCTCCCTATGCCTGGCCGTTACCAGGGGGTATGTACATGTCCTACCTGTCTACCCGGGGTGGGGAATTACGCATTACCCCGTCACCGGCTACGCAAGAAAATGCATTGGTTGGCCTTCAGTCACGCACAGGGAGGAAGAAAGAGGAAGGGAAAAACAAAAATAGGGAAAGGAAACAAGAGAGGTCTCAAATGCCGCAGCGGAGAAAAGGGTAAAGAGAAGAGGTAAGGAAAAGAGAAGGACAAAGGAAGGATGAAGACATATAAGCAGAGAAGAAAAGAATGCGTTACATTTACAAGCGTCCATGTCCGGATGTAGGCACAAACCCTACACCCAGATGGTGAGAAATGGAAGGAAAGAACCAGAGGTGAGGGGAGGATGGGCGAAGATGGGGGATAGGGAAGGATGCGGAAAAGGGAGGTACGCAGCCCGGAAAGGAAGGAGGGCCACATTAGCTCGGGGTCCCGTGCTCGCTATGCACGTATCCATAAAAGAGTTGTGGCCCCCTGGGGGGGGGGGGGGGGGGGTAGGTCAGTCTGTCCAGGGTCTTTCACTCCATGATTTTCCTTTCTTTCTGGAGAATCCTGCAGTCGGGTGAGCAAGGCAAATGTTGCTCTCTGCATTTGACACAGATGGAAGTGGGGCGCATGGAGTATTGGGGTGCGTTGGGTGTCTGCAATCTCTGTTTGTGACACTGAAGTACAGTGGGAAGACATATGACCGAATTTCCAGCACTTAAAGCACCGCATTGGTGGAGGGATATAGGGCCTTACATCACGCTGGTGGACCATCACCTTGACCTTCTCGGGCAATGTATCACCCTCAAAGGCCAAGATGAAGGCACCAGTGGAAGCCTGATTATCCTTCGGACCCCAGTGGACACACCACATGAAATGTACACCTCGCCACTCTAAATTGGCACACAGCTCATCATCGGACTGCAAAAGAAGGCCTCTGTGAATTAGGCTACACTGGACCATATTTAAGCTCTTATGGGGCATGATGGTTACAGAAATATCCCCCAGCTTGTCACAAGTGAGCTACTCCTGTGACTGGGCATAGGATGCTGTATTGATCAAGACTGACCCAAATCTCATTTTGAACAAGCCCTCCACTTCCAAGAACTAGTCCTCATCAGCAGCATGATCCATGTGTGGTCAGGGGGCTACAAACAACAGGGTACATGGTGGCCCCACCACAATGGACTGGCTACTGTGCTGGATATCAGGTGCAAAGAAGTCCATGGTCATCGTCTATGCAGAAATCGACACTGCATAATGCATGGTGGAAAATGCGCTGAGGAAGGTGTCCTCAACCAAGAGATGGAGAATGGGCAGGACTGCAACGCGACGACAAGAAAGTGGGCTAAAGATCTCAATGCATGATCTACACAGTGCACCTTGTAAGGCGCCCTTCCCCAAATGGCTCGCTCTTTGGGAAAATTTTGAAGAATGGAGGTCAAACCCTACAGGGGACCATCACATAAAGTCCAAAACATGTGAGACTCCTTTTAATCGCCTCGTACGAAAGGCAGGAATACCTCGGGCCTATTCTAACCCCTGGACCTGCAGGGGTTTGTCTGTGATTAACAGCTACTGCACAACTGTCACCGGAGATCAGTAATATAGACCAATCAGCATATAGGACTGACATCCAAAACAAAGTAAAAGAATCCACAATATTAACCAATGCACGGAAAGTAGATTTATATAGAATTCTAATGTAATACGAAGAAGTATTATCCAATTTTCCCAGTAATATCAGTTATTACATATGTAAGTTTAAAATAAAAAATGAAACTCCATTTTTCTGTAAGCCATATCCAGTACCGGGAAGTTTGAAAGAAGCCGTTAAGGAGCAAATCGACAAAATGATTGACAACAATATAATAGAACTTACTTCTAGCATCATGAATAACCCTTCAGTAGTGGTAAAAAAGTTACAGGAGGTGTGCTAGACATGTGTACATTGAATAAACATGTAGAAACAGAACGAGACAGACCAATTAACATCAATGAAGTGTTATCCAAATTGGAGAAAACAAAGTTTTTTAGCACGATAGCCCTGACTGCTGGATACTGCAAAATTAGGTTACATCTGGACTCAAAAAAGTATACAGAAATCCTGTTTGATGCTAAATCTTATCACATTAATGTGTTAACTTTTGGACTTAATATCTCAGTATCAGTATTTATACCCACTCTGGATGAAGCATTAGGAAGAGATTTATTGAACTATTTAATAATATATGTCGATTATATTCTCCTAATCTCAGCTAACTGGGAAGAACATCGCCTATCACTGAAAAAATTTAAAGAAAAGGTTATTACAGTGAAACTGTCTAAGTCACATGTTGAGAGGCAAGAGTTAAAGTTCGTAGGGCATCTCATAGGGGTACAGGGGATTAGACCAGATCCTGGGTGCATAAAAGCTCCTGAAGAATGTCCACCCCTAAAAACGTGAGGCAACTGAAGGAATTTATCAGAATGGCTGGGTACTATAGACATTATATTAGGAGACAAGAACTAAATGACACAAGAGTTTTACATTTGTTACGAAAGAAAATACCATTGGTTAGGGATCTAGAGGCAAATAATGCATTTGTAAATGTAAAAAGAGCATTAGTAGAAGCACCCATATTGCATAATCCGAGTCTGGGTGAACCTTTTAAAATTGCAACCCATGCATCTGTTAATGGGATCACGGCAGAACTATTCCAAGAAGAGTGGGGTCTAGATAGTGTAAATCACATATCTATAGCTTTTGCTACCCATAGTCTTAATAAATATGATGTAAACTACAAAGCTACTGAAAAACTATTAGCATTAATATGGAGTATCCAAAAATTCCAAACACTAGTATGGGGGCAGAAATCCATATTTACGCATATCATCATGCTCTATCTTTTTTGATGAATAGTCATTTGTTACATACTAGATTAATGTGATGGATGTTGTTCCTACAAGAATATGACATTAGAACACAGTATGTAAAAGGTTTGGAGAATATTGTACCAGACACTTTGTCTAGGTTACATATAGACATGGAAGAGTTAAAAGTGATCTGGTGTAATTTTTGCAATTAATTTTCTGACAGTAGAGTATCCACACACCAGGATACAAAAGATGGCATAAAGAACATGATCCCTATTTTTACCAAGATGTTTGCTACATGTATTAGGAATCCCTTGCCTCCTAAGCAAGCAGAGAAATGGAAAATTATGGGTCATATTTTATTTTGGTGGGATAGTATAAGATTGCAACAATGGCTTTTATGCATTCTGAAGTTAATGGAAGATGAAATTGTGTGGTATGTTCGTACATGGAATGGACACTTTAGAATAAAGAAATGTATAGCTCGTATGAATAAGTTCTGTTACTTTAAAAGGCTAGGACATAAAGTAGCATCATTAATTTGACCTTGTGAAGCCTTTCAGAAGGTGAAAGAGAGGAACACTCACTCATGTGTATCCAATCATTCCAAAGTCTATACACAAACTTACAGCAGCAGATTTCCTAGTACCTATTCTGAAAGGAAAGGGAGGAATGTCATACATTTTAGTCTTCGTAGAGTGTTGGTCAACAAACGGTTATACACTGTTTGCTACAATACTTTCTGGAGGTAGGAAAACCCTACTGTTTCTCTCCAATAATGGACCACAATTTGTTAGTAATGATTTTAAAGAATTTTTAGCATGGGAAGGTATTTGTGAAGTGTTAATATCCAACTATAACCTGTCCCCAAATTTGTGTGAACAGGTAATGAAAAATTTTGTGAAATTATGCCACACCTACTGCCATGAAAAAAACATACCCTATGGGCAACAAAGATCAAAGACTTTAAACTTATTTTAAATATACTACCACATTTATGAACAGGGTTAACACCTTTAGAAGTAATAGGCAAACCCTTTACAGGAGAACCTCTTATTAAATGTTTCATTTGGCCTGAAAAGCCTACTGAAGATTACGAACTTAAACAGGAAATGGGTTCTAAAAATTTAGTTGAAAAGGCGCAACAATGAGTGATTAGACATAATGAGAAGACTATCAAACCTCACTACAAGGTCGATGAACTAGTTCTCGTAAAACAGCATCTTCAGAGCTCTGCCCTGAGGAAAGAGACACAAGTTTTTCTAAAAATATGAGGGACCATACCGAGTTCAAACAATAGTACATCCTGAAACATTTTTATTTGATCCTGTAATGGAATCAGAGACAGGAAAGTACAACATTAAGGACATAAAGTTGTATATCCCCCAGCGACATTAACTTTCGGTGTTAACGGGCGGAGTGACGACCATCGGATCCCGAGATGTTTTCGGTGTTTCTTCCGTAATAAAATATTCCTGCACTGAATTCCCCCAACTTCTTACACTATGCCCCTACTTCTTACACTACCCTATCATCCCCCACTTGCAGTTTAATAGAGAAACATACCAGCATGGAATTGTGATTGCATCACCCAAAACTGCTCCTGGTATATGGCTGTATCATCCTCGATTGTTAGAGACTAGTGCCCAGCCAGTCTCTCCCATCATACACATATAGTGAAGTTTTATTTTTGCTTGAATTAGTCTTTGTAAGTAATCGCTCCTTGCACAGCAAGGAGGTGGGTAATGTGATGATGTTAAACTTTCACGAAATCCAGGACTACTATCAGTAAGACCATACCCCAATTTTTTTAAGGAAATGAGGTACCACAAAAACAACTGCAACTGTGGCATTGAAGGGGAAAGATGAGTATTGTCTCACTGTTGATATTCTAGAACAAACAGACTTAACAAACAGTTTTCTAGTTTCCTTATCGAACCTATGGGCTCGGACTGGCATCCTTTGTGGCAGACAAAGTACTGATATTATTTATGACTTTCATAAATTAAAAATATTGTTTACATGTTAAATACCACAGCAAAAAGGAAGATAAAAATACTGGACCTAGAAACAAAATGTGTGAATTATCTTCAAGAGTGGTCAAATGAAGAAAGGTAATTAAACTGGCAAAGGACTGCGAAACAATGGGATGAAGCAAGGACAAAGATAAGTACAACATCCAGTTTCACATTTTTCTGTTTCAAAATGAGTATTTACGTAATCAAAATGTCAAAAAATTAAGAAGAACCAGATTTGGTGAATGAATTGTCAGCCAAAATGAAAGATTTGCAGTCAGCAGTTCCAGCCATGACACTTTCATGTCTAAAATGCTAAATTAAGAAAATACTATAGATTACAGTTATAATTCTTGAAGCAATACAATTAATGTGAGGTACAACTCTTTGAGAACTGCAGTTAATTCCAGTCATGACCACTTCACATCTACAATAAAATCTGTCAATGATACTTTGAGATACACAACTAAATCTAGTCATGACTCTACTATAGAAAAATCAAAAGATACAATAAATTCCCATTATGAAAAAGTTAGGAATGAACTGAAAGGAACAAAACTGTATTAGATAAAATTGTAAATAAAACTTATATTAAGGTCAAACCTGTTGTCAAAGAAGAACATACAACTAACAGATATTAACAAAGTTGTTATAGAGGAAATGTGTAGAACCAATTTCACGTGTATCACAACTTAGTGAAACTTTAAAGAGTACACCTGGGTCAGTCAGTAGCAATCTTGTCTACATGAAATCTGTGTGAACACTATTATTTGTAATCTCAGTTTCAGTAAGCTGTACAAAATCCCTGTAGCATTATAAAAATTTAATAGAGAAAGAATCATTAGAAGCAGAGATCAACTGAAGGCAGAACTATATACATAAAAAGCTCATAGGGAAATTAGTAGTTCGGACTTCATGACAAGAAGCTCAGATTTTTTTTTTACTTTTTTTTTTTTTACACCTGCAGTCAACATCTTCATACTACAGGCAGAAAATAAGAATTACCAACACCTCTGCTACAATGTGTGAAGAAGTGAGTTATCCTGGTATAATATGTCAATGACAGCCTATTTCCAAATGTATCTCTGCTCAACAAGTAATTGCCTATAAATGGCTTGGTCATAAGTTGTGATTGATTAACAGTAATCAGAGTTTATTTTCTTTTTTAAGGCATTCAAGTTCATTTATTTAAATGACGTGCTCTGGTATGTAGTAACAGTACATGTTTCCAGTTGTATAAACAATGTAAAGAAAGACAGATTGCTGCATATCATAAAAAAGGCCCGTCAAGTTGAAGACAGGTACAATTAAATGTCACACAAAGCTTTTGGCCACAGCATTTGTTAGTATACAGCAGTTGGCTGCAAATAAACAAGGTTGGACTTGAAAATGGGAAGGAGGGGGTGGAAACTGCTAGGTGGAGGGTGTGGATACAGTATATTACCATACAAAGATTGACTGCACTTCCCCTGTATTCTATCAATACACTCAATTCTACCACCCACTTTACCCAGAGCTGAACTAATGTGATCATTTCACTTCATATCTCTACAAAGTGTTACACATGGGTATTTCTTTGGGTTGGTTGATTCCAACTGTGACTCACTGATATTATAGTCATGAGATTCTACTGGTTTTTCATTTTGTGACGTGCAAAACTTCACATTTCTTCACATATAAAACCAGTAGCCAATCTTTGCACCATTTTGAAATCTTATCAAGATGTACAATATTTATGCAACTTCCATCAGATAGTACTGCATTATAGATAATCATATCATCTGCATAAAGTCTGAAGTTACTATTAATATTGTCTATAAAGTCATTTCTATACAACATGAACAACAAGAGTACCAACACATTTCCCTGGGGAGCACACGAAGTTACTTCTACCTACGATGATAACTCTCCATCCACAATAGCATGCTGCCTCCTCCCTACCAAAAAGTCTTCAATCAATTCACAAACTTCACTTAATACACCATATGATTGCACTTTTGACAAAAAAGTGTAAGTAAGATACCGAGTCAAGTGCTTTCCAGAAATGAAGAAACATTATGTATTCCTGACTACCTTGATCCAAAGCTTTCAGGATGTCATGTGAGAAAAATGCAAGTTGAATTACAATTCACCAGTGTTTTCAGAAACCACGATAATTGCAATTGAGAAGGTCATTCTGTTCAAGATACCTTACTATGTTTGATCTCAGAATATGCTCTAAGATTGCACAAGTCAGTATGAAGGATACTGCATGGTAGCTTTGTGGATCACTTCTACTATACTCCTTGTAGATGGGTGTGACCTGTGCCTTTTTTCAAGAACTGGGCATGTGTTTTTGTTCAAGAGATCTATGATAAAATATACAGGGTGAGTCATAAATGAGGACAAATATGTTGTGCAAATTGTCACACACTGAGCTCGCATGTTCCTATGTCAATAAATGACAATGCAATTGAATGGTAAAAATGTGGAAATACGAAGTGGACATTTGGGTGTTACTGTGTGCCAACATTGGCTATGCGAGTGTTGTAGGTAGTTTAGCCACTCACGAGAAGGCAAGGCATCAGCGTCAAGCAACAGTCTACATGACATTGCGAGCAATGATAGCACCCACATCTATCTCATACCAGTTACGCTGGCCGGTACTATGTATCATGGCTAGTTGGCACAGGGAAACGAACATGAGGAGGGGCTGCACTACTGTACATGCATGTTTTATAATTTGGTTTTTGTGTCCAGACTTAGTTTTAAGAAAAGAGTACATAGATGCAGAATACAAAATACTACTACATAGGTATGTGGCAGTTCACACAAACGAATACAATACAGCTGTACAAATCAAAACTAACATAGAAACACACGACCAGAGGCTGCAGTGCCGGTTTATAAGTACTGTTCAAAATGACAGCCACGACGTGTGTGGCAAAGTTGAACTATTTGCAGGAAGGATTGCTGAACATGATCCAACATGTCTGTATCTCTTTGCATATAATCACAGGCATGTTTTATTCTGGGTTGAAGGGTGTTGACATCAACAACCTCTCCTTCATGAATCACAGATTTCAGATGGCCCCACAAAAATAAATCCAGTGGATTCAGGTCTGGCAATCTTGCTGGCCATGCTAAAGGGCCTCCACAAGCCACCCATTTTGAAGGGAAGGTACTGTGCAGGTGAGCGAGCGCACCATCACGCATGTACCACAGGACCACAGGTTCACATGAAAGACCAAACTAACGTCTTCCAACAATTCTGGGAATGTAACATCTAGGAAATGCAGATACCGCTCCCCTGTAAGCCTTTGTGGTAGCACATGTTGCCCTACGAGATGGTGATCAATAATACCACACCGGATATTGACACCACATTGTTGTTGGTAGCCTCGTATCACTGTGCTGTGGGGGTTTTCTTCCACCCACTGGTGCCAATTATGCGAATTCACTATACCCTCCTTCATGAAATAGGCTTTGTCGGTGAACAGTATTGTATGTGAAAAATGCTGGTTGTAGATCTGACACCGTAGGATAAAGTTGCAGAAGTCCAGCATCCTCTGGTAGTCTTCTAGCAATAATGCCTGTACCTTCTGCATGTGAAAGGGATGGTACTGGTTTCTATGGAGTACTGTAGATTGTGACATGCCAACCACAGTGGCTATAGACCTGGTGCTTATTGTTAACCCTCCGCAATGGTTTGTAACACTTTTCCTTCATCATCCGCAATGTACATCAACTGTCGGTCATGACCACATCATCCTGGAAGTGCTACACAAGCACCATACTCCCTCAAGCGCCTGTCCACAGAGTAAAACGATTTTGTGGATGGAAGGTGCCGGCTAGGAATCCTCTTGGGATACAGTTGCCTTGCAACATCAGCTCTTCCATCTGCAAGCCTGTAGGTGAGGTGGACATCGGCGTATTCCTCATTTGTGAAACTTGCCACGGTACTGTAGTAACACTGCGATGCGGCTGGTAGCAACTGTTGACATGGCGAGTATCCAGCAGAGTGACCATTGCAGAGGTGTTGTAAATACATCGTGCATGCTGCGGTTTTACTTCCACCGTTGACCACTCTTTCTGCTTACAGGGCACACATTCCCTAACATGCGACTGTACACTCCGTTACAACCTGCAATGTGTGATTCCCAAGTTCTGATACAATTTCAGATACATTGGGATGGGATTTTCTCTCTCTCATATCTTTCAAACACTTACAGATACACATCAGCTCATTGGTGTGTCATGTGTTGTATCTATGGGTGAATGACATGTCATGATCGTGAGGCTCGTCGGTATCTCATTCAATGATTAACATGTGTTTTTGCTTTACATACACAACACATCAAGGAGAACAAAATTTACAATGATGTGTCACATGTTATGCATAGTAGCATGCGGTCCTAGACATATTTTTCCTTATTTATGACTCACCATGTAGTTAGAAAAAGGGGCTAACTCAACCAAAAATTCAGTATAGAATATGATAGGGATTCCACTAGTTCCTGGAGCTTCGTTCAATTTCAATGATTTAAGCTTTTTTAAAACCAATTGGACTTTTAATAACAATATCACTCATTGTTTCAGCAGTATGAGGTTTAAATGAGGACAATACTCATGGTTTTTCCTTTGTAACAAAACATTTAAAAACAGTGTTAAGTATTTCAGCTTTTGCTCTGTTACACACAATTTCAGTTGCTGACTCTTTCACTGATGATATTTTAAGTACTTCTCAAAATCTCTATAACTAGAACAAACTCTTTCCTCTCAGGTTTGGATAATGGATGATCCACCACAGTTGCTACAAATGTTGTTTTAAAGCAATAGAAGCTTTAATGCTAATTCAGAATCACCTTTGTTGGGTCCTGATACAAAATCAACACCTTTAACTGACACATCAACCTCTGACAACTTTCTACATGGCTGCAAGTACAACACAAGTGATTGTTTACTATCAAATAATGAAAAAGTTGATGAGCGCATCACGCTACAATATTTCCAAAAAATTTTGTGCCCAACACAACTTATAAATTTCCCCTCAGTTTGCAAAGTGGTCAATGTTGAATGTTTAGTCTAAGTTGGATGAAGAAATATCTTTGGTTGGTATACTGTTCCAAAAATGATTATGCTGCTTTCTGCTAGTTATGCAAAAGGTAGTCATCAAAATGTTCCAGCCCTGGTCTCTTCCATGTTCTCAGAGTGAACGCATACACTCTAATATTTCAACATACATACAACCAACACTTATCACAAGCCTTTGTAATTGAATGTGACTTATTCACATGATGGTGAACATGACAAACAATATGAAACATTGCCTGGACCAAGGCCTTGTGGAGCAGATGGAAAGGGATACAACATGTACAGTCCTTATCATCAAGCAATGATTCTTTGTGTATATCAGGAAATGGTATGATTGGGACACAGAGGCTTTGGGACTACCAAAGTTGACAAACAAGACGACAAGATGAATAATGTTCTCGAAATTACAAAATATTTTGTGAAAGGTGATGAAAACCTACAAGTAAGTTTTGAAAGGAACTGGTATATATGAAAAGAATTACATTAAGGACCCCAATCCAAAATCTGATCAGCTGTTGCATCAATAACCAATGATGCCAAATGTTGCAATATTCTTGCAGATCAAACTGCTGAAATTGCTAGAATAGAGCAACTATCTCTCTGTATCTATTCCTTGGATCTTGATATTAATGAAGATTTCCTGTAATTTATTCCAGTGGTTGATGTGACTGGCTAAGGACTAGCTAGATGTGTAATTGAAAAATTGGTAATAATTTCCTGAGGACAGGGCTACGACAATACTGCATGCATGTGGAGGAAAGCCTGTGGGGCTCATGCATTCATATATCAGGACTATGCAATAGCGGGATATTCTCATTGTGCAGTTCATCGTTTCAGATTGGTGATCGCCAATACATGAAACATTTCACTTATCAGGAATTCACTAGGAACACTGGACATGGTATGCGATTTCTTTGGGCCACCAAACGGCACATGTGTGTGTGTGTGTGTGTGTGTGTGTGTGTGTGTGTGTGTGCGCACCCCACAATTCCTTCTCAGATAGGAAAGCTAACTAATACAGTGAAAATAAACACTTGTTACAGAACATTCTTCTCCTGTATTACTCCTCTACACTGGGAGACTTGCTTGACCTGCACACTGCAACCCAATGTAAAATCTAACAAATTCAAATGTGTGCACTGTTTGTTTCGTTTTAGCATGCAAAAGCATCTAGGGACATATGTGCCCATCTCAAAACTATAGAACATGAAGACAGAGAGGAGTTAATAAATGAATACACATCAGTCCCAATCAATGTAAGAGAAGACAGCTAAAAACAGGGACACGGAGAAAGAATTATAAAATACACCATAGAGAAATGGAGGTAAAGAACTAAAAATTAAATGGCCTTCGCCATATTGCTGCAATTAGTACAAATCCAAGTGGGAACCTAAATAGTTAAAAAAATGGGCATTCCATCACAAAGCTGAAGTTTTAACAACTTGGGGACAATGGGATCAATAATCTGGAGCTTATTCCCATGGAGGGAGGGCCTGTGGCGATGCCAAAGTGGCACCACCTCCTGACAGGCTGAAACAGATAGATCATCGGATGGAATGTAAGTGGGCCGGGGTACAAGGACTGCAGCCTTGGCAGCAGTGTCAGCAGCCTCGTTTCCAGACAGACGGACATGGCCAGGAAACCACAAACATCACAGTCCCTCCATCAAGAGTGAGCAAGTGACAGTTTTCCTGTACCTGCTGCATCGAGGGATGGGTGATTCTCAGCACCTTTGAAGCCACTGTGTGCTGTGCAAGTCTGAGCACAGGACACAATTGAAAAGCCAGTGTTGCTGGATGTACTCCACGGCCTGATACAGGGTGAGGAACACTCCTGTAAATATTGACCTGTGTTCTGGAATCCGATAGCGAGAAACATCAGCACCCATGATAGAGGCACACCCAATGCCATGGTCAGTCCAAGAACCACCAGTGCAAGCAAAGGTGCTATCGTGAAATTCTGTGTGAAGTTTGTGAAACTGAATGGAATACAGCCAGAATGGAGTAGGGTCTTTAGGAGCAAAAGCCAAAAACGAGGTAACAGAAGAGGGACGTGCCCCATACTGGCAATCAAAGGAGTCATTGAAGGAGGTGGCACAGGATGGGTGGCAATGCATGTAAGACAAACTGCATGCATACCTGCTGAGGACAAAGTCAAGGTGGTAAGAAAATGGTAGTTAAGCAGCTCCTGCATAGAGACACTCAAATGGGCTAGTGTAAAAGAGGCTGGTGACCAAATGCATGTCACGATGGTGGATAGTGTTGAGATGGCATAAGAGGGATAGGTGTGCAGATGCAAAAACGAAGTACCCATAGCCTAATTTCGAACAGACAAGTGACCGGTGCAAGCAGGAGAGTGTGGTTTGATCTGCACTCCAGGAAGAACCATCGATGACACGTAGGACATTGAAGGACTGCATACAGGGGACTGCCAGGTAAGATGCGTGAGAGGAACAAGAGCATTTCCTATCGAGCATGGGCCCCGGGACATTTGTAGTTTCAATGAATGGAAGAGAACTGGCGCCAGATGTAAAGATCGTGGGAGAAACAAACTGTGCCACCAAAAATTCATACGAAGGGTTTTGTCAGTGAAAAAAGAAAGCCATTAACGATGCTCCCTGACTAAAGACAATCGAAACATCACTGAAGACACCACTCAATGAGACAGGCCCATGGAGACCTGCAATACATGGAGAAATCCTCAATTAAAAGGGAAGTGGAGATGCTTGGTGGGAGGCAGACCATTATAAGGTTAATGGCAATTGCAAAGAGGACAATGCTCAGGATGGAACCAAGTGTAGACCTTACGGAGGATACCAGTCCTCCAGTGGGTGTTGCGGGCCTTCTCCAAATCGAGAAACAAGGCTACAGTTGGGGATTTCCACAGAAAGCCATTCATGACATGTGTGGACAAAGTGTTGAGATGGTGAACTGAAGAATGACGCACGCAAAATCCACACTGTTAAATGGTTAATAGATTGTGAGACTCGAGCCATCATACAAGCCGGGCATGAATCATACATTCCATCACTTTGCAAATAGGGCTGATGAGAGAGATGGGGCAGTAGCTATAAGGAAGGTGTTTGTTCTTACCAGACTTAGGTATGGTTATGACAGTGGCTTCATGCCAGTTTCAGGGAAATGCTCCCTCTGCATAGCTGGAGTTGTACATATTAATCAGAAAGTGTTTGCCCTCAAAAGAAAGATGCCTCAACATCTGAATATGAACGAGTCTGGCCCTGGGGTGGAGGATCAGGATGAACGGAGAGCATGATCTATCTCCCTCATAGTAAAGGCAGCATTGTAGCACTCACAATTTGGAGAAGGGAAGGGTATTGTCCAAGCCTCCTCCACTCATTTCCAATTGAGCAGGCAGTGTGATATGAGGAAGAGCTCAAAATTTCCGAAAAATGGCGGCCCAAGGTATTGGAGATAGCAATAGGTTCCAAGATAACATCGTATGCTACTGTCAGAGTGGATATTGGGGAATAGATATTGGTTCCAAATAGCCATCAGGGGTCAGCCCATGTGACAGAGCAGCAGGTGGAGCTGTTAAAAGAAGAAGTGAATGAAATCCAGCTACCATTTTTCCTATTACGAGGAACAAAACATTGTGCAAGCATTTGTTTGTAATAAATGCAGTTTGCCATCATAGGATCACCATAAGAAATATAGAGAGCACATCTTTGCATGCAAATTGTGTCATGGCATGCATCACTCCACCAAGGGACAGGGACACTGCATGGTAAGGAGGACATGTAGGGACTGGAACGTTAAGTAGCAGTAACGATGACCTATTTAAGACATTCCATCTGGTCATCACAATTTTTGAAATTTTGTTCATCAAAGGTCGCCGTGGAGGAGAAAAGCCACCTATCAGCCTTAGCAAGCTGTCATTTGGATGTGCACGCAGGTGGGGTAGGAGTGACCAAATGGATAGCACAAGGGAAATGGTCGCTCAAGTAGGTGCCAGAAAGAACAGACCACTTGAGATGATGGGCAAGCTGGGCAGTGCAGTAGGATAGGTCCAAATGGGAATAGGTGTTTGAGGAGTCAGAAAGGAACCTCAGTGCTCCTGTGTTAAGGCAGAAGAGATTAAGTTAATTAAGGTCACCAAAGAGGGCACCTCTCCGACGGGTTCTGGGAGAACCCCAAAGGAGATGTTGTACATTAGTCACCAAGCAGAAGAAATGTCCAGTAAGCTGCAGGAGGTCAGCCCAGGTGACACTGAATGATGGCAGGATATAAATGGTACAAAGGGAAGAGGTCAAGTGAAAAAGGAAGAGGCAAACTGCAACAGCTCCAAGGTGGGTAGTCAGGGAGATGGGTTAACTATGAACGTCATCCCATATGAGCAGCATCACTCCTCCATGAGATGAAATGCTGTTTTCGGAGGTGGGGGGTCGAAACAGACTCAGAAGAAATGCAAAAACTCAAAGGACTCATGTGAATGCAATTTCGTTTCCTGAAGAAGAGCTCATGTGGACGCTGTAGTTCTATAAGCAACTGTAAATCCTCTTTGTTGTATGAAAGGCCGTGAATGTTCCATCAGAGAAGAGTCAGGATGAGGAAAAAATGAAGAGGTGTCACTTCAGCGGCTCTCGAGGGCCAGCTGATGAAGACTGGCTGCTACAGGGCACAGAGGCAGGAGGATCCTGCTCCACATAAGTATTGGCTTTCTTATGCTGTCGGCCTGCCAATTCCAATGTAGAAAAATGGTTGGTATTCCACACCAGCAACACAGAGGCTGGTCAAGCAAAGGTATCACCTGGTGACACTGCTGAGGAGGCTATTCAGTCAGCAGAGAAGCAGACTATTTGTCTTCGTTGGACTTCTTCAAGCCTTTGCAGTTAGCAGAGAAAGACTCAGGTGTTGGTTGGCTGGAGGGACATAGGAAGTCTTCACAGGAGTATTCGTTCTGCCCTTTCCAACTTGCTGGTTGTATAGCTGGTAATTTCACTTTGTGACACGCGAGTTTGATGGTTTGCTGCGCAGCTGGATGGAAGGACGGCATTGCTACCATAACACTAGTCGGTTTCACAACCTCATAGCTGAAATTGAGGTGGCATGTCTGCATGGCTATGTCCTTCATGGAGCGAGATGTAGCAAGAACAGTACTCTAGGTGCCAGATGGTAGAACGCAATGTTTGCAACTAGCCAATGACTTATGAGAATGCATTAACAAACCACTGGGAATTCAGGTCGACATGGGTGCAGAAGCATTATTAATCAATCAGTCAAACAGAGAGGGAGAATCCAAATCCAAGTAGGTCTGAGAATTGACCGAGGCAAAGTTATGGAACTAAACGGCAAGGTCATCAGTTCCATAATTCAAAAGTTACTTGCATAAGACAGAGGGGACATTCCACCAATATATGGGATACTGGCATTCTGGCTCCATGAGCACATTGTGGGGTGGCTGATTATGCAATAGAAAACAGTGGATGAGCCCAGTATGACCAATGTGCAGGTATCATAAGACAGTGGACTCCTTCCAAGATGAGTTGAAGGAAGAGTACGAAACTGCAGTAATCTCCTTGTTTGTGTGTAGTTTATTACAGAGAGCATCGAGCACCATATGTCATTTCACTTTTGGGAAAAGATGTTTGATGTTTACCTAGATTAGATTAGCATAGCTGCACCTAAAATCATGAAAGCAAATGGTGCTGAGTATCTGTGTCACCAGCCAAATTGTTAGCCTGTTCATTCCTGGGGATGCCCACATGATTTGGGGCCCAGCAAAAGACAACAGAGCAGGAGCACAGGAAAGGGCACAGAGGTGGTCATAGATGGCAGAGACCAAAGGGGGACGAGGGCAGCATCAGTTAATTGGTTGCAAGCTGCATATTGAGCCAGATATATTAAAACACTATGGAGGGAGGCCTGAAAAACAAAATGGAGGGCCCTGAAAATGGCAAGCAACTCTGATGTGAACACACTACGTAATACCAGCAGTAAATGGTGATTTGTGCAATAGGAGACAAAAGCATACACCCCCCCCCCCCCCCCCCCCCCCCCACAAATTTACCATTTTAGAACTATCATTGTTGAAGATGATAGCATCCGGGAACTCTTCAAGGACAGAATGTACAAGATGCCAGAATATCATAGGGCAGACGGAGATCCTAGGACCGTCAAATAGGTCAGTCTGCATCTGTGGTCAAGGCTCCATCACCAGCCGGTGTGGCCAAGCAGTTCTAGGCACTTCAGTCTGGAACCGCGTGACCGCTACAGTCACAGGTTCGAATCCTGCCTCAGGCATGGATGTGTGTGATGTCCTTAGGTTAATTAAGTTTAAGTATTTCTAAGTTGTAGTGGACTGATGACCTCAGATGTTAAGTCTCATATTGCTCAGAGCCATTTGAACCATTCGAGGGTCCATCAAATTGGGCTGGGCGGGAAGGGGGAGGAGGAAATACACAAGGCCATTTCCAGTGAGTAGAGATGAAAATCTTGACAGAAGGAAGTGAGATGCACTCCAACCAGCAATACCACCCTATGGTGGGTAGCAGGAGGGAGACATACCTCATTTGCAAAGAAGATGGGGTACAAGGGATCGTCAGGGTATCACCAAATGGCTGTTGCATAAGAAACCAGGAGTTGGCTCGGTCATACATATAGAGAGGGAATCCCTGCTTCTGCAGGGTGATTGTTGACAAGACTAGCGCAAAACACACATAAAGCCAGATGAACCCCATAACAATTAAGAGGGTCAAGTAGTTTCAGAGTGGAAGGAACCACTGAGTCATAAACCTGACAGCCATAATCTAGTGTGGACAAAACCTGAGCATAGTAAAGATGGAGAAGAGAAGCTTGATCTGCATCCCAAGAGGTGTGGCCAGGGGCAGATAGCATTAAGCTTCCACATGCAGGGTGTCTTCAGGTGGAGAATATGGGGCATCCATGCCAGCTTTTTATCAAAAGTAAGACCAAAGAAACAGGACTGTGCTATAGCATTGAGGCTTCGGTTGCCTAAATAAAGTCTTTGATCAATTGGTGCTGAGGGTAAGCAGCAAAAATTCGTGACGAGAATTTCGTAGGGAGAAAACTGGAAACTGTGGGGGAGAGCCCATGCAGAGGCCAGGTGGATGGCAGATTGTGAAGGGACGGCACCCACAAGCCAAATACAGTTGAAGACCCTGAGTAGATGATGCCTATGGGTAATACCCAAGTGTTGGATAATCTGGTTGTGGTTAGAATCTGAGCATGGTGCCATGTTGTGAAGAGGTAAAAGCTTGCTGGAATTGCCATTCAGTGAAAGGTTCATTATATAATTCTGCTCAGTGTGGGATGAACAGAAGTGGGTTTCTTCAACTCAGTGTTTCTGGCAGAGGAAGGTAGCAAGATAGGAAGAGGACACTGAAGCTGTTGCAAAGTGTGTTCCGAGGTGTTCTGCAAGGACCAATGAATCAGTATATGCAGCACCCCATAGGATATGGCCAGGAAGGTTGAACAACACCCAGAAGGGTGGGTGTGGCAACTACAAGGGAAGAGGAAATGAGAAGTGGATGGGTATAGAGTAAAGATACAGATGGAAGGGGGAAAGGACGCAACAGATGAAAGAAGAAATTGACAGTAGGTTGTGTTAGGTAATATTTTTGGTGAAAATCAATGTAAGATAGAAAATCCAATGGATTTTAACTCTATCTCCTTTTCTTTTTTATAAAATGAGTGATCTTGTGAGAGTGGAGAGTGACAGTCATGACAGTTTGCCCACTTAGGTAGTGGAATACAGGGGCTTCCCACACGGCATGTGTGGCCACAGTCTTCACACACAGGGTCCGCCATACACCAGGAACACTTCGGATCAAAACATAAGTGCCACAAGCACCTTACAGGTGGAGGAATGCACGGCTTCATGTCACATTGGTAACACACAATCTTGACCATCTATGAAGGCTTACCCCCTCAAAAGCCAGAATAAAGGGGCCTACAATTGTAGTGGTTTAGTGGTTGTATTTATGACCCTCCTGGGAATGTTGAACAAAATAAATGTGTGGTCACTCCAGATTAGACTGGAGTTCGTCATCATTTTGTAGGATGAGGTCTATGAAACATCACTCCCTGGACCATATTCAGAGACTGGTGAAGGGTAATAGACACCTGGATGTCACCAGGGTGATCACAATCATGGAGGGCTGTAGACTGGGCAGCAGGAGAAGTTTTGATGAACAGCATGTCCAACTGCATCTTACTGACAGAATCCACCTCTATGTTGCCCTCGATATTCTCCACAAAAACAATGGCTTTGTGGAGGTGAATGCGTCCCTATCCCTTCTAGTACAGTCAGTTAGAGGGGCCAGGGTTTCATTCCAAGATGGCAAGCCTGGCCCTCTTCCCAGGGTGTAGCCAAGGAAGGGAAGGCTGCAGGGTGATACGAACCAGCATTCAATGATACACTGCCACTCAAAGAGATGGCCATTAGAGAATATCCATAAGCCAACCATCTTCCTCAATACCACCCACTCCGATCAGGGGTTTTGCCCATGGGCATTAGCCAGCCACAGCAACAGCTCTGTAGCACAGCAGTAATTGCTGAGACTTCCACTGCTCCAGGACGACAAGCAACCACTCCTTTGTACACACATGGAGGGAACAGCTCACACATAAATAGTGTGTTTACTGTGTTGTCAGGAGGGGCTCAGCCAGATGGGTACATAACAGCCCCACCATTTGGACAGCCTGAACATGCTTGTTATCTTACATGATGGAGGGGGTTATGGCAGGGAAGGAAGAGGGGGGAGGGGGAATCCATGCCATAGATGGTAGGGAGGGAGTTCTTCCCCAAATGGCACACATTAAAGATAGAAAATTTAGAAGTGGAGGCCAAATCCTAAGGGTGGGCCCAAAAGGATGAAAGGTAACAAGCGAGAGGTACAAAATCTCAAGCAGCACAGAGAATTTTTTTTGTGGTTTTAGGGCGCAAAACTTCTATGGTCATTAGCGCCCAGCCCGTGACGTAGGAAACAGGAAAAAAACGAAATTTAAAATCAGCAGCAAGGGGAACAAAGTCATAAAATTTGAGAAACTAAAGGCAGAAGGAATGCTTAAAAATCCACTAGAGAGAGGGGTTGGTTGTCCCCCCAAAAAAAAAAAAAAAAAAAAAAAAAATCAAATGACTGACGTCATTTCACTGTCACTAATAAACTGTAGAACGCGGTCAGCCGAGCGCGTGTCATCTGCTAAAATCAACGATAGATCAGGCGATAGCTGTAGATGGGAGCGTAACGGATTAAAATAGGGGCATTCAATTAAAAGGTGTCTGACCGTCCACAGCTGAGAGCAGTGGGGACAGAGTGGGGGAGGAACACCGCTTAAAAGATGTCGATGGCTAAAAAGACAGTGCCCTATCCGGAGTCTAGCTAAAATTACCTCCTCCCGACGATGCGTTCGGGAGGAAGAGGTCCAAGCGCAAGGAAGGGCTTTCACTTCCCGCAATTTATTATGGGGAAATGTTGACCAATGCGCATGCCATAAATGAGCAACTTGGCGACATAAACCGCTCCGTAGATTGGTAAACGGAAGAGACTGAATAGCTGGCCAAGGAAGAGAGACTGCAGCCTTGGCCGCTATATCGGCCGCCTCATTCCCACAGATACCAGCGTGTCCCGGGAGCCAGAGGAACGCCACTGAGACGCCCCCCAGGTGGAGCAAGCGCAGACAGTCCTGAATCCAGTGGACCAGAGGGTGCACAGGGTAAAGAGCTTGGAGACTGAGGAGAGAGCTGAGAGAATCTGAGCAGATTACGTACTGTATCCGCTGATGGCGGCGGATGTAGTGGACAGCCTGGAGAACAGCGTAAAGCTCCGCAGTATAAACCGAACACTGGTCGGGAAGCTGAAAGTGATTTGGGGTGTCGCCAACAATATAGGCACTCCCTACACCTAATGATGTTTTCGAGCCGTCGGTGTAAATAAATGTGGCTTCCGTCATTTGTGCACATAGAGCAGCAAATGCCCGACGGTAGACAAGTGTAGGGGTACCATCCTTGGGAAATTGACATAGGTCTCTGAGCAAGTTGATCCGGGGACGGAGCCAAGGCGGTGCTGTACCCCAAGTTGTCAAGAAGGTTTTAGGAAAGCGGAAGGAGAGAGAATGGAGCAGTTGACGGAAGCAGACTCCCAGGGGTAGTAGGGAGGAGGAGCGGCTTGCATACCCGACATCAAAGGAGGTGTCGAAAAAAAGGTCATGGGCTGGATTAGCAGGCATGGAAGACAGATGGCTAGCATAACGACTCAGAAGGACTGCCCGCCGATTGGACAGCAGAGGTTCAGCAGTCTCAGCATAAAGGCTTTCCACAGGGCTGGTGTAAAAAGCTCCAGACACTAAACGTAATCCACGGTGGTGGATAGAGTCGAGACGCCGAAGAATAGACGGCCGAGCAGAGGAGTAGACTATGCTTCCATAATCCAATTTCGAGCGCACTAAGGCGCGATAGAGGCGGAGAAGGACCACTCGGTCCGCTCCCCAGCACAGAGAATGTGGTGGATAGCCAGGTGAAGGCAGTGGGGAAAAGCCAGGATGTGGGGGGAGAGGCTAAGTGAAGGAAATGCAGCCCAGGAAGGAAGAATGAAGAATGGGCTGCAATACCTCGGAGCCTCACATGTGCCACGCATGAGCTCATGAAAGAACTATGGGCTCCTGGAAAGGGAAAGGTGGGGGGCCTCCCTCTCTGACCCCACTTCCACAGAGGCTAGTGAGCTATAACAAACAATACATTCGCAGTCATGGACTATTTTCTGCACCTGTGACTTACAAGGCTGTGGTTTGTTCATTGACATCCCTATTTGTGGGCAATGTTTATGCTGACACTTTCAAACTGTATTGCTTCTCCACCAATGATGTACTGCATTTAGTTCCAGATCAAATTTCATTCCAATAGTCAGATGCTCTGTGCCAAATTTTCTGATCTGTTTTCTCCAGAGCTGGATTGTGGAACAGAATTTCAAGCTCATATTACGTTAATACAATTTGCCCATCCCCATTTTTTATGGGTCCCCCTGGTACTGGTAACTATATGGAGTTAAGAAAAAGCAGAATTAGATCATCTTCAATCCCTCAATGGTATTTGTTCTCCTCCTTCATGTGAATGATAAGCACCACTAGCAATGGTAGAAAAACATGCTGGTAAATTACACCTCTGCAATTACTCTAAAAAAATCTATTAATGCACAGTCAATCATTGACACCTACCCTCGGCTGTACCCTGGGCAAGCTGTTAGCAAAATTATTGGGGGTCTTATTTTTCAAAAACAGAGATACATCTATCAGCTGCTACTTGACAAGTAACCTGAACACCTTCTAGTTACCTATAATCCATTTAGCCCTTATCTATACCAGTCTGTGCCTTTTGGCATAGCAACCTCACCAGCTAGTTTCCAATGCATTTTACAGCCACTTATTGCATCAGTTCCAAACTGTCTCAACTATTTAGACAGCATAGTAGTATCTGGTGCCTCTTCAGAGGGACATTTGCAGGAATTTCATGCTTTATTTTCTGTTTTACAGTCTGGAAGATAAAAGTGCAATTTGGACAAGACACTGGTTTTTCCAACCATCCATTATTTATTTGGATTTTTAAATGTCATGAGCTGGAATTCATCCATGGCACCAGCATATGGATGCTACTGCCACACTGCCACACCCCACATCTCTTACCGAATTACAGGAATTTTTATTCAAAATTGTGCACTACCCAAAATCAGTACAAGATGCTGCTACTGTGGCACAATTATTCCATGCATTATTATGTAAAGATGTTCCTTTCCATTAGTGCCCAGCTTGTGACCACACATTAAAATTTAAGCTGCAGTTGCCTACTTGTTTGGTCACTTTCTTGCAGAACCAGCCACTTCTGTTTCTGACGGACACATCTCAGTTTTTAATTGGCACCATTCTCACTCAGAAGTATGCAAACAGATCCAAACACCCTTTGCATATGCCTCTATCTCTTTAAATTCAGCACAATAAGCATGACAGTTTTATTCTCAGACAGAGAAAGAGGCTTCAGAAATTGTGTATGCCCTAAATTATTTCATATTTTTCTATACGGTTCTTAGTTTCACCTGATTACAGACCACAAAATACTGGTATCTCTTTTTAACCCTTTGGTATTCTTGGCAGAAGAAGCCACACATAACTTTCAGCATTGGGCTCTTTTCCTATCAAAATTCAAATAGAGATACATTACCAACCTATGGTGCAACATGCTAATGTTACTCTGTTTTCATTTAGCCATGGAAGAACAAAATATTGTTGATGGTTTCCCTATTACTAGCACTAAATTTGCAGCTGTGGTAGCTATCAATCCCGTGTTAAGCAAAGTTGTTTCTTTTGTGCAACATGGCGGTGAAACAAACCTCTGGGCCATGCTTCCGATACTTTGAGAAATTATTTTGCATTACAAATTTATCTTTCTGTTTGGGATGGAGTGGTGATGTTAGCTACAGAGAACACTGCTCCCAGGTTGTAGAGCCCTCCATCCTTCGCTGTGACGTTGTGTGTTTATTGCATGGTTACCACTAGGGTGTGTCATGTACAAAAGCATTAGCATGTAGAAATATTTCCTTGCCAGACATTGATGGGCAAATGGTGAAGATTGTAATGGCCCAACAACAGTGTCACACCCATCAGGAGGCTCTGCGCACTTCCCTGTCACCGTTGACAGATCCATAGCAGCCATGGGAACAAATTTGTGAACATTTTTCAGGTCCTTTTCTAACTTTCTGTGCTTCCATATGTGGTGCATTGTCCAGCTACTTCTCCACCGCAATAACTTCAGCTTTATCAAATATTTTTGCAACAGAAAGTCTTCCATATATTAGTTACAGACAATGTCCTCCAGTTCATATCTCAAACTTTACGGTGACCAGAAAAGAAACTGACATAAGAACAGTGCTCACTTCATTGAACGGAAGAGGTGAGCTGTAACTACCAATTTTGTGTGTGCATTGTTTTGTAGTTTGCATGTGAAATTTGTGTTTGATTCAGCCATTAGAGACCACCTGGCCTGCTAATATGACACCAGTTGCATATGCAGCCTGGCGGCTGTGCCCCCTGTAGGAACTAGTGAATACACAGGCCAGAGCATCGGTCTCCACTGGCCACTTGTGCATTGCTAATTTTACTGTACTTTGTCTTCCTAGTGCGTGAACTGTTTGAGCACTAAATTAGTGTTTTCCACTAACAACAACTATGTCTCATCACTTGTCATAATGTTTTTGAGAAAAGAAATGTCCTCATTTTGCATTTCAATCAACTCGCAAAAGCGTCCAAGCATCATTGTTTTTTTTGGGAGAAAAGGTTTGCGGGACAATTTTTGCACAAACCTTTCTCTTCTTCAAAAGATTCTGGTGAACATATTACACACATGATTTAGGGATGTTGGTCAAATATGATTTGTGATGAGAACAACGCTGGCATGATGTGACCACCCATCCACTGTTTAACACTCTCTACTTACAAGTGACTGGACAGATGCACATCTATTGTTCAGTGTTGTTAGCTCAAGCTGCCAGCATAATACTCCACTGTTGGTACTGATTCACTGGCAATAAAATAGGTCTCTGTACTTTTTGGATTAATGGTGTATTTCACTATTTCAAGTGCAAGTGCAAATACGGATCATTTTTATGAATGCACAAGCTAAAAATATTGTGACCAAATTGAAGATGAATATAAATAATTCCATTCAAGAATTTTTTTGCATTAAACTAACCACTGTATTATTCACTTATGTTAGATGATAGATTGAAGCAGATTCAATGACCAAAGAATATTACAGTTGTCTTGAGAATGGTGGTGTGGCTCCAAAAGGCAGTGTACTGAAGTGGAATAATACAGTAGTTTTGCTCAAGACAGTTCGTTACTAATGAAAACATTCAACACAGTCATGCAAAGCCCTGGATGAGAAATTTGTCAAATATGTAAATAAATAAAAACCAAACTGTTCCTCTTACAAATATTACTATATGAAACACATTATTGTAAAAAGTATTTTATCAATAATCTGGTTTCTTCCTACATAATAGTCATAACATTTTAGATATATGGCAAACCCAATATCCCCGTTATGACATGTAAGAAAAACACAAATCTTTTAACACAAGTTATGTGGAAGTGTTAACATGTAATGACAGCTGAATCTAATCTCATTTCATTTCATTTCATTTATTTGGAAACAATTTGTCACACACAGTACATTGTCAGAAGGTGTAAATATAGAAATATAAAAACAAAATTTGTCTTGCAGGATATTTTGTCTGTTGTATTCAAACCTAAAAAAAGGCATAGCCACCTGTCACCAATCTTTAACATGCCAGTTACTACCTACTAGAAACCCACACTCAGGACTCACCTCCAGCTGTTGCACTTTTTCGCCAATGCTGGCAGGGTCACACGGACAGTAGTGTTCGGTAGATTCCTGGTCCAGAAGGCACTGCAACAGCTGCATCACCACCTTGACTCTGGCCAAATGTGTTGGTGTCCAGTTCTACCAGAGACTGCTTGTGTAAGAGGTCTTTGACACCCATAAAATCTTTCTGCAGTCATCTGACAGCAGGAGTAGCTGTAAAATAAGCGTTACAGTTAAAATATCTTAGTACTGAAGTCACTCTCATAATATAAGGAAAGGATGTGAGAGAGGGTATAGTTTTCTACAATTAGCCACAGCTGATTTTAAAAAAAGTGTTGGCATAATTCAAACACTTAAAACATTTGTTGGGTCCTTTTTTAAATTGTTACATTGCAAGTGGCTTCTTTTTAAATAAGAAAAAATAAAGATGATGATTACTAGAAACAGAAAATAGAGCAGGTTTACTTATAAAGGTTTTGCTTCTTTGGTCAATGCCACATCCCCCACCCTTCATAGAGCAGAATGGCTTTTATTCATCACACCCCATTTCCTCCCATTTCACTCGCAAGCTCGATGTGTGAATAATAATTGATTATGTGCCTGTGTGATTGTCATCATTTCTAAATTAATTCTCCCATTCCACATATATAATATATACATAATATTATTGAAAAATATTTGTAAATACTTCCCAGATAACAGGATCACAGCTTTCATATAATGACTGTTGTAAGAGAAATTTAGCACATTGATTTTTCAATTACTAACCTATCATTAAGAAACTGGATAAGAAATGTGTAATGTCCAATCTCAATGAGGAACTTTAATCTCTCAGCACAGGACAGGAATGTGTAGACAAACTATTGCCCAAGTTTAACAGAATAGCCGATGACATGCTGAATAGATATGTACCCTCTACAAAAGTTCATAAGGAGAGGGAATTCCATCGTATATAATCACTGTAAAGAAACTTCTACAGAAACAGAGATTAATGCAAAATAAGTGTAAAACAAAGCATAGGGCTATAGGCAGAGAGCTGCCTGATGAAATGCATTTAAGAGCCCAATGCATGATGATTCCATTGACTATCATAACAGAATATTGTCAAATGATATCTCATAAAACCCAAAGGAATTCGGGTTGTATGAAAAGGTTGTTAGTAGCACCAAAGTTAGTGTCCAGTCCCTAGAGATTCAAACAGGAACTGAAAATGAGGGTAGCAAGCAAAAGCTGAAATGCTTAACACTTTTCAAATATGAATTTAAAAAGGAAAAACTCACGAGAATTGCCCCAGTGTAATCGTCGCGCATACAAAAAGATGAATGGAACAAGTATTAGGTATAAGTGGTATTGAACAACAGCTAAAATTGTTGAAACTAAACAAAGCTGCAGGGCTTGATGGAATCCCTGCCACATTCTGTACTGAATTTGTGGCTTAGTTAGTCCTCTTAAACCTGCAATCTATTATAGATACTGTGAAGAGAAACCGATGCCCAGTTGTTGGAAATAGGCAGAGGTCACATCTGGCTATAAGAAGGGTAGTAGAAGTGAGCCAAAAAACTACCTTCCAATATCCTGGACATTGATTTGTTGTAAAATCTTGGCACAAATTTTGTGTTCAAAGATTATGAGGTATCTTGAATAGAATGACCTACTCAATACTAACCAGCATTGGCTCCAAAAACAGTGATTGTGTGACACCCAACTGGCACTTTTCTCAGATGAAATAGTGAACGTTTTGGTTCAAGGCAGTGAGATAGCTGTATTTTTTTATTTCTGAAAAGCATTTGAATCAGTACCACACCTATGCTTCTTGCTGAAAGTTCAATCACATGGTGTATAAAGTGAAATTTGTGACTGGATTGAGGATGTTTTGTTTGAGAGAATACAGCATGTGTTTTCAGATGAAGTCATTGTCAAATGTAAAAGTAACTTCAGGTACCCCCCAAGGAAATTTTCTGGGACCCTTGCTGTTCATGTTTTATACTAATGACCTTGGAGACAATACTAATAGTTACCTCAGAATTTTTGTAGATGATGCAGTTATCTGTAATGAAATATTGTTTGAAAGAAGCAACATAAATATTCATTCAAAACTTGATAAGTTTTCAAAGTGGGGCAAATATTGGAAACTTTGTTTGGATATGCAGAAATGTAAAATTGTGCACTACACATATGAAAAAAAATGTCACATCCTCGGACTATGACATGAATGAGTAAGAGCTGGAATCAACCAACGCATACCAATACCTGGATGAAACACAGTTTGGTACATGAAATGGGATGATCATATATGCTCAGTCAAGAGTAAACCAGGTGGTAGACTTCAGCTGATTGGTAGAACACTATGGAAGTGCAATCAAGCTACAAAGAAAATTGCTTACAAATCACTTTTGTGACCACAAACCATTTTCTTCACATTGCAACTACATTTCCAAATGTAGACCAAATCATATATCCAAAGCAACACTAATGACTGTCAGTGCAAGGAAATATAATCAATGCTATAATTATCCCAATTTTAAAACATAACAGAAAAATGCTATGTATCTGTACAATAATTTCTCTACAATTTTTGTATTTATACAGAAAAGGTATAACTACATTTAAATGTTTATTAGTGCATGTAAAACCCAAGACATATTTGCATAACTGCATTTATAGTTCTAAATGACCTCTATTAAACTACAATTCAAAGATTGATCAATTGAATTTGACTAACTTCATTAATGTCATATAAATGGCAGTTCTTATTATGTCTTCACTTATCTCCTTTATTATAAAAACTAAATACAACTAACAAAACAAAACATAATTCCAAGAACTAAAGTTATTAAAACAAAACAGTTAAAATGACTAGTAAATGTGGCATTACCAGCATTCTGTAAAGTGTCCATTTTTGTGTGCAAAGGAAAGGGAAATGCATTGTCAGTTGGTTAGAGAGGGACATGAGTGGTGGAAGCTAGTAGCTTCTTATGCTTTGATGCTTGGCTATGCTGCACAACAAACTGTGTTTTTATAAACTGTGGTTGATATACAGCAGTAATGAAGGGATGACATGTCTTTTGGATATAAAAAAATGAAAAACATCTTGTGTCCAGTTTAATAACTGAACAACCCACTGCCCAACTTTTGAAAACAGCTGAAGAAACCAAAAGCAGAATGAGGCACCAACCAAATAAGTAGGAAAATCTGAATTCTTTAAATTTCAGGTATTTCTCTCATCACATAACTACAAGCACTTACACCTAAAAATATGTACTATCATCATTGTCAGAAGAGCTAGCCAGCAGTCTAATACTTTTAATATACAAGAGGGGTTGAGACTAGGAAACAGAATCAGTTTTAATCCTCATGACCAGTTTCTTGAGGCTCTCATCACATTAGAAACTGAAATCCTACTCAAGATAGAATCATTGCATAATTCATTGCTTCTCAAAATTAGGGAACTTCCCTGCATCTTATTTCAGATTTTTGTTTTCCCTTTTGTTAATTCTCTTACTTTTCTAGTGTGAAATATGAAACAGATTGTATTGGCATAAGCTTAAGGGATAGATGGGAATGTATGGTTCCTCATTTTTTTCTGGAGAAAGTCAATCCCTTCAGTCACTAGCAGTGCCACTTTTTTACATACATGTGGTACTTTGAGCCATCAATACTTATTACAATACAACTTCCATGGTTATAGTTTAGATCAAAATGAAAGTATTAGACAATTTCAAGACATGACATGGACCCATAGCATACAACATGACACCAAATATTTGGTCACTTTAGTAAGAGGTACCTTTCTGCAGTTTCTACATCGACTGTGATAGCACCTGTCCATACGCAGTACGGTTTGGAACTCACCATTAAGTGTTTTATTAGACAGAGCTGTAAGCATATCAACATGAAGCCCAGAACTTGAGATTAATGCATCATCTTAGAAATTATAATGACTTTAAACAAACTGTAGTAATTAAAACAGTTCACAAACTTCTAAGTGCAAGAAGCTACTGACTGCTGTACAGCTACAATTTTGGATATCTTGTACTATGAAATTATGTTCTGGCTCATGAATGTGCATACTTTATTAAAAACTGTTGATAATTAAATAGATAATAACAAAGTACCTGTTTACTAAACAGCAGTAACACAAGCAGTGAAAAGAAAAATAAATCTTGCTACTTTTCAGGACCATGGGCTCCTTCAACTGTTAGGTGGCATAAAAAGGTTGGAGCAAATGAGAATTAGCAAAGCAACAAAAGACTCTGGTGTAAGGATGGAGTCTAGAACATAGAGACAATGAAGAACAGAATTTCTGGAAAATGGGAAGCAACAACAGTTAGCAATCCTTACCACTCTTACATTGAGTGAAAGAAAATCATGTTCTTAAAGTTAACAACTTCACATCTTGCACTGCTGCTGGCCGATTACACAGAAAAATGTTTCTGTTGCTGCTGAATTGAAGTTTCAGTTTCCTAGATATCACTGCTAAGGATATTCAACCTTTTCCATGTATTAAGCATACAGCAGCAAAAGAACTGCAACTCCTTTCCATCCACAGGACACAAATTGCTGTATTTTCTATGCTCTATTATTCACCCAGAATTATTCCGTAGAGCCCAGTATATCCAGCATCATTTGGAAGTTTTACTGCAACTAGAGAGAAAGCTCCAACTGAAGATAGCAAGCTGCAAGAACCTCCAGCAGGTAATTTCACAGGCGAAGGACATTGTCTTTCCTGTTAACAAGTTCAAGCTCTCACTTAGTAACTTAGCAACTGTGCAATCCTCAAATATTATTTCTGCAATCAAAAAATTACTGCAAAATCCATAACACAATTTTAAAAAATGAATAAATACAGGAAATCTGTCTTTTTAGTATCACCACACAGACATTATTTCTTAATTAACATTAAGTCTGATAACAACAGAAACAGAAGCAAAGCAGTGTTAATAATATTTTATCAAATGAAAATTGTGACAAATACACCAGCAAGTCCTGAACATATTGTATCAAAACACTGTTTAATAATTGAAGTTCATACCAAATATACTGACAATACCATAAACTTAGACCATTCATGCAGACAGACAGCTTGTTGGTTGGCATGCCCATGTAGAATGCACCACAGTGGTTGCAGCTTAGCTTGTAAATCACATGACTTGTTTCACAGGTAGCCCTGCCTTTGATGGGATAGGTGACGTTAGTGAGCGGACTGGAGTAGGTGGTGGTAGGAGGATGTATGGGACAGATCTTGCATCTAGTTCTATTACAGGAGTATGAGCCATGAGGTAAGGGATTGAGAGCAGGGGTTGTGTAAGGATGGACAAGTATATTGTGTAGGTTCGGTGGACAGCGGAATACCACAGTAGGAGGGGTGGGAAGGATGGTGGGTAGGACAGTGAAGTAAGCCCTCCGTCTAAACTGCAACTCTTCACTGTCCGCCACTCCCACCATACTATCCCTCCCCCTCCCTGCCCCAGCCTCTTCCTTAAACCCACCCAGTCGGTACTCCCACCATGCACTGGTGCTACTGCTCGCAGTGTGGTTTCAGCTCTTTGAGACTGCAGCCATGTGCGCAAGTTGCGCTTTCGTGTGTGTGTGTGTGTGTGTGTGTGTGTGTGTGTGTGTGTGTGTGTGTGTGTGTGTGTGTGTGTGTGTGTGTGTGTGTGTCTACTGCTGACAAAGGCCTTAATGGCCGAAAGCTAAGATTATGTGAATATTTTTATTGTGCCTATCGCGACTCAGCATCCCCAGTATATGGTGAGTAGCAATTTTCCTTCTCCGCATTGTTACATTCCATCCTGGAATTCCATTGTTTGAAGGTGCGACTTTTTTCACACTGAACTACAATACTTAGGGTTTGCACCGCCTCCAGCCTCATTTGTTGCAATCTGTGACCTGTCTGTTCCTCGCAATGTGTCTGAACTTCAGTCAGTACTAGACAAGATGACATACTACATTCAGTTCATACCCAGTGCCACACAAATTGTGGCTTCATTGCATTGTTGACATCGCAAAAATGTATCTTTTTTTGGGCTAAGACCTGTCAAGACAGATTTTGGAAACTCAAAAATGCCTTGCTTAGTGACAGATGTTTAGTGCATTCTGACACAGCAAAACCAGTAGTTTTGCGAGTTTATGCTTGTTCCTAAGGAATCAGCGCTGTGATTTCACACAAATTGGTTAACAAGACAGACCCATTGCTTTTGCCTAAAAGCTGCTCATTCAAACTCAGTGCAGGTATTCTCATATAGAAAAAGATGCTCTCACTATTGTTTACGGTGTGACCAAATTCCTTACCTACTACAGCTAGAAAAGCACAGACAAGAAAAGATGAACAAGTCTTACAGATCACATGAGGATTGGGGGAAACGACAGTAACAGAGAAAGAGCGGGTAGGGCCAGGACTGCTCCGGATTGCCAAGCCAAGATAGCTGCAGCTCAGTCTGGGCAAGGAAGACAGAATTTTCTTTTCTTTTTTTTTTTTTTTTGTTTGTGGTTTTAGGGCGCAAAACTTCTATGGTCATTAGCGCCCAGCCCGTGACGTAGAAAACAGGAAAAAAACGAAATTTAAAATCAGCAGCAATGGGAACAAAGTCATAAAATTTGAGAAACTAAAGGCAGAAGGAATGCTTAAAATTCCACTATAGAAAGGGGTTGGTTGTCCCCCAAAAAAAAGGCTTCAAATGAATGACGTCATTTCACTGTCACTAATAAACTGTAGAACGCGGTCAGCTGAGCGCGTGTCATCTGCTAAAATCGACGATAGATCCGGCGTTAGCTGTAGACAGGAGCGTAACGGATTAAAATAGGGGCATTCAATTAAAAGGTGTCTGACCGTCCATGGCTGAGAACAGTGGGGACAGAGTGGGGGAGGATCACCGCTTAAAAGATGTCGATGACTAAAAAGACAGTGCCCTATCCGGAGTCTAGCTAAAATTACCTCCTCCCGACGACGCGATCGGGAGGAAGAGGTCCATGCGCAAGGAAGGGCTTTCACTTCCCGCAATTTATTATGGGGAAGTGTTGACCAATGCGCATGCCATAAATGAGCAACTTGGCGACATAAACCGCTCCGTAGATCGGTAAACGGAAGAGACTGAATAGCTGGCCGAGGAAGAGAGACTGCAGCCTTGGCCGCTATATCGGCCACCTCATTTCCACAGATACCAGCGTGTCCTGGGAGCCAGAGGAACGCCACTGAGACGCCCCCCAGGTGGAGCAAGCGCAGACAGTCCTGAATCTGGTGGACCAGAGGGTGCACAGGGTAAAGAGCTTGGAGACTTACGAGAGAGCTGAGAGAATCTGAGCAGATTACGTACTGTATCCGCTGATGGCGGCGGATGTAGTGGACAGCCTGGAGAATAGCGTAAAGCTCCGCAGTATAAACCGAACACTGGTCGGGAAGCCGAATGTGATTTGGGGTGTCGCCAACAATATAGGCACTCCCTACACCTAACGATGTTTTCGAGCCATCGGTGTAAATAAATGTGGCTTCCGTCATTTGTGCACATAGAGCAGCAAATGCCCGACGGTAAACAAGTGTAGGGGTACCATCCTTGGGAAATTGACATAGGTCTCTGAGCAAGTCGATCCGGGGACGGAGCCAAGGCGGTGCTGTACCCCAAGTTGTCAAGAAGGTTTTAGGAAAGCGGAAGGAAAGAGAATGGAGCAGTTGACGGAAGCGGACTCCCGGGGGTAGTAGGGAGGAGGAGCGGCCTGCATACCCGACATCAAGGGAGGCGTCGAAAAAAATGTCATGGGCTGGATTAGCAGGCATGGAAGACAAATGGCTAGCATAACGACTCAGAAGGACTGCCCGCCGATTGGATAGCGGAGGTTCAGCAGTCTCAGCATAAAGGCTTTCCACAGGGCTGGTGTAAAAAGCTCCAGACACTAAACGTAATCCACGGTGGTGGATAGAGTCGAGACGACGAAGAATAGACGGCCGAGCAGAGGAGTAGACTATGCTTCCATAATCCAATTTCGAGCGCACTAAGGCGCGATAGAGGCGGAGAAGGACCACTCGGTCCGCTCCCCAAGAGGTGCCATTCAGGACACGGAGGGTGTTAAGGGAACGCAGACAGCGAGCCGAAAGATAGGAAACGTGGGAGGACCAGCACAGTTTTCTGTCAAACATAAGACCCAAGAATTTAGCGACGTCGGAAAACGGAAGGTTGACAGGACCTAGATGTAAGGAGGGCGGAAGAAACTCCTTACGGCGCCAAAAATTAACACAAACGGTCTTACTGGGTGAGAAACGGAAGCCGGTTTCGATGCTCCACGAGTGGAGGCGATCGAGACATCCTTGAAGACGTCTTTCAAGAAGGCTGGTCCGTTGAGAGCTGTAGTAGATCGCAAAATCGTCCACAAAGAGGGAGCCCGAGACATCAGGAAGGAGACAATCCATAATTGGATTAATGGCAATGGCAAACAGTACAACACTCAGCACGGAGCCCTGGGGTACCCCGTTTTCTTGGGAGAAAATACGGGATAGAGTAGTGTTCACCCGCACCCTAAATGTGCGCTCTGCCATAAATTCGCGAAGAAAAAGGGGCAGCCGGCCTCGAAAGCCCCAAGAGAACAGTGTGCGGAGGATGCCTGTCCTCCAACAGGTATCGTATGCTCTCTCCAGATCAAAAAATATTGCTACCGTTTGGCGTTTCCGGAGGAAATTGTTCATGATATAAGTGGAGAGAGCAACAAGATGGTCAACGGCAGAACGATGTTGTCGGAATCCGCATTGGGCTGGTGTTAAAAGACTGCGGGATTCCAGCCACCAAGCTAAACGGTAATTCACCATACGCTCCAAAACCTTACAGACACTACTCGTGAGAGAAATGGGGCGATAGCTAGAGGGGAGATGTTTGTCCTTTCCAGGTTTCGGAACGGGAACGACAATAGCTTCCCGCCATCGCCTGGGAAAGGTACTGTCGGTCCAAATTCGATTATAAAGGCGAAGGAGGTAGCGCAGGCTATGGGTTGATAAATGCAGCAACATTTGGACATGGATACCATCCGGTCCTGGGGCGGAGGAGCGAGAAGAAGAGAGTGCATGTTGGAGTTCGCGCATGGAGAAAACAGTATTGTAGCTTTCGCGATTTTGAGAGGAGAAAGCAAGATGTCGCACTTCCGCTGCACGTTTCTTCGGGAGAAACGCTGGCGGGTAATTTGAAGAGCTCGAAATCTCAGCAAAGTGCTGACCCAATGAGTTAGAAATTGCGACGGGGTCCACTAAGGTATCATGCGCGACAGTGAGCCCAGAGACCGGGGAGAAACTAGGCGCGCCTGAGAACCGTCGAAGCCGACTCCAAACTTCCGAGGAGGGAGTGAAGGTGTTAAATGAGCTAATAAAGAATTGCCAGCTTGCCTTCTTGCTATCGCGGATGACGCGACGGCAACGCGCACGGAGCTGCTTATATCGGATACAGTTGGCCAAAGTTGGATGGTGACGGAAAATGCGAAGAGCACGCCGCCGCTCACGTATTGCGTCACGGCATGCCTCGTTCCACCAAGGAACTGGGGGGCGCCGGGGCAATTCGGAGGTGCGTGGTATTGAACGTTCCGCAGCTGTGAGAATAACGTCGGTAAAATGTGTGACCTCATCGTCGACGCTGGGAAAGCGACGGTCATCGAATGTCGCTAGAGACGAAAAAAGTGTCCAATCGGCTTGGGCAAACTTCCAGCGTCGCGAGCGCATATATGGCAGTTGAGGCTGCAGTCGAAGGACACATGGAAAGTGGTCACTCGAGTGTGTATCATCAAGGGCGAACCATTCGAAGCGCCGGGCCAGCGGAACAGTACCGACCGCAAGGTCCAAATGAGATAAATTTGCCGTGGAGGCAGACAAAAACGTGGGGACCCCAGTGTTGAGGCAGACTAGATCCGCTTGGTGGAAGACGTCTAGCAATAGTGAGCCACGTGGACAAGGATGTGGAGATCCCCAAAGCGGGTGGTGGGCATTGAAGTCCCCAACCAGCAAATAGGGGGGTGGAAGCTGATCAAGAAGATGAAGGAGATCAGCTCGTGCCAGTGGTGTAAACGATGGAATGTATACCGTACATAGAGAGAACGTGTATCCAGAAAGGGAAAGACGGACGGCGACAGCTTGGAAGGAACTGTTTAAGGGGATTGGGTGATAATGGAGAGTATCATGGAGCAGAATCATGAGTCCTCCATGGGCTGGAGTGCCTTCAACAGAGGGGAGGTCATATCGGACGGACTGAAAATGAGGGAGAACAAAGCGGTCATGGGGACGCAGATTTGTTTCCTGAAGACAGAAGATGACCGGCGAGTAGGATCGTAAGAGGATCGACAATTCATCCCGATTGGCGCGAATGCCGCGGATATTCCAGTGGATAATGGACATAGGGTGAACAGAAAATGGAGAAACGTGACCAAGGGTGCTGTCAACTCAACGACTGCTCAGAGCTTGCGACCGACAGCATGGAATGGCATTCAGTCGAAGGCAGAAGATCCTGATCCATAGGTTGGTCAGGAGCAGCTCCTGCCACCAACGATCGGCCAGTTGACCGGCCACCAGCAGTGCGCCTCGGCGACACGGAAGATGGCCGAGGGCGATTTCCGCCAGGTGGTGCTGTAGTTGGGACACGCCTTGGCGGAGAAGGAGAGGAACTGTGTTTCTTCGTAGCCTTCTTGGAGGTATGATGTTTAGATAAAGGAGGAACCGATGGTTGTGAAGTTGCAGTACGTAAAAACTCTTCACGAGAATGCTCTTTTTTCGAAGACTTGGCGTCTGACTTTTGGGCTCGAGATTTAGCAGAACCCGACGAAGGGTGAGCCATAGAGTGGGCAGGCGAAAGTGGTGAGGTTGAACGGGCGATCTTTGCGCTGGCCGATCTGACGACCGTGGTACTAAATGTGAGGTCGCAAGTCTGCGTGGCCGCCTCCTTTGTTGGCCGAGGAGAAGCAAGGACAGTGCTGTATTTTCCTTTCTGAGGCACGGTGGGCTGTCGACTGGCGAGTAACTTTCGAGCAGCAAAGGTCGACACCTTTTCCTTCACTCTTATTTCCTGGATGAGCTTTTCATCCTTAAAAACGGGGCAATCTCGAGAGGAAGCAGCGTGGTCACCCATACAGTTGATGCAGTGTGGGGATGGAGGTGGACAAGCACCCTCATGGGCATCCTTGCCACACGTAACACATTTGGCCGGATTGGAACAGGACTGGCTGGTGTGATTGAACCGCTGACATCGATAGCAACGCGTAGGGTTTGGGACATAAGGGCGAACGGAAATTATCTCATAGCCTGCTTTGATTTTTGATGGGAGTTGAACTTTGTCAAATGTCAAGAAGACAGTGCGGGTTGGAATGATGTTCGAGTCAACCCTTTTCATAACCCGATGAACAGCGGTGACGCCCTGGTCAGACAGGTAGTGCTGAATTTCTTCGTCAGACAATCCATCGAGGGAGCGTGTATAAACGACTCTACGCGAGGAATTTAAGGTACGGTGCGGTTCCACCCGGACAGGGAAGGTGTGGAGCAGAGAAGTACGCAGCAATTTTTGAGCCTGGAGGGCACTGTGTGTTTCTAACAACAGGGTACCATTCCGTAATCTGGAACAAGACTTTACAGGACCCGCAATTGCGTCGACACCTTTCTGAATAATGAAAGGGTTGACCGTGGAAAAGTCGTGACCTTCGTCAGACCGAGAAACAACAAGGAACTGTGGCAACGATGGAAGAACCGTCTGTGGCTGAGACTCAGTGAACTTACGTTTGTGAGCAGACATAGTGGAAGGTGAGGAAACCATTGCGGAAGAATCCCCCATGATTACCGGCGTCTCCGATGGCGCGCTCCTCCCTTGTGGGGGCCCTCACCGAGGGCACACCCGCCTTAGGTGATTGTTCACACCTCAGGTCACACCTCCCGACAAATGGACGGAGGGACCAATCGGCACTTTCGGAAGGTGTCAGCTCGGGTAATCACCCCTCCCTGGGCCTGGCCTTTACCAGGGGGTACGTACGTGTCCTACCTGTCTACCCGGGGCGGGGAATTACGCGTTACCCCGTCACCGGCTACGCATGGAAGTGCGTGGGTCGGCCTTCAGACACGCACAGGGAGGAAGAAAGAGACAGGGAAAGGAAAGAAGAGGGGTCTCAAACGCCGCAGCGGAGAAAAGGGTAAAGAGAAGAGGTAAAGAGAAGAGGTAAGGAAAAGAGAAGGACGAAGAAAGATGAAGACATACAAGCAAGGAAAGCGAAGAGTGCGGTACATTTACAAGCGTCCGTCTCCGGACGTAGGCACAAACCATACTCCCAGAGGGGGAGAAAGTGAAGGAAAGAGCCAGAGGTGAGGGGGGGGGGGTGAAGACAGGGGATGGGGAAGGATGCGGAAAGGGAAGGTATGCAGCCCGGAAAGGAAGGAAGGCCACATTAGCTCGGGGCCCTGTGCTCGCTACGCACGTATCCACAAAAGAGTTGTGGATCCCCTGGGGGGGACAGAATTTTCTGCCAACCCCCAAACAGGACACTGAAGTTAAATGATCCTTCCTTAAAGAGAGTGGTAAAAGCCTGCTTCATGAAAAAACATAAAACTAAGTCAGATTCTGGGTAATGGTCTCCTGGCACCAGGGCAGTGAGTCACGGAAGCTATGAGTCTGCCACAGAGTGGCTAGTTTGGGACAGTCCAGTAAAATGTGGACCCCTGTCATATGGGTGCCAAAACAACAGTGGGATGGGTCCATGCTATGGAGGTAATAACAATGAGTTCAATGGGGATCTTCTAAAGGTAGAAAGGTAGATTGCTTGTTAGAGGCCTGCATGGAGGACCTCCACAGATTCATAGTCTCCTTTATCACCCATAGTTAGTTTGGTGAAGTCATAATGAGCCATACCATATTCTGGGCACCTAAACGTAATGGTCTAATACCAACTGCAGGTCAGTTTCTGGAAAATTGTTCTCGAGAGTCAGTTTACTGGTAGCCTGTTTGGCCAAGTGTTCAGCAAGCTCATTCCCTAGGATCTAAATGTGGCACAGGTTCCAGATGAAGGTCACCAAGTTTACACATTGTTTGAGGCCATACAGGGAATCATGGATAACAATAACAAAGGTGTGGTGAGGGTAGCACTAGCTTAGTTTGCAAACTGCTCAGGGAGTGCAGGAATGGATATGCCCGAGAGCATGAGAGGTGGATACCAACTCTGCACTGAAAACATTACAGCCATCTGGCAAGCAGAGCAGTTCAGAATGTCCTGCCCAAGTATAAGCAAAGCCTAGATGACCAGTGCCCACTGAGCTGTCAGTATAGACAACTTCTGAACTCTGGGATGCATCAAGGATGGAGAATAATTTGCAGTAGGGGGCCTTAGGATGGACCATGTGTTTTGCACATTGTGATAGGTCAAGATGAAGCTGAAGCCAAGGTATGCTCTGTGGAGGTGGGTCCAGAGGAGGCATGGAAGAGGGAAGAACTGAAGTTCAGAGGATCTACCAGATGCAGATTGCAATGGTAGTCCCTCATTGGGGCTGCCATTGCTGGAGATGGATTGCCATGTCTGGGTGGTAGTCAGATGCTTAGGGGCATTGCCAATGTGGGTAGTGTAATTGGAAAGCTGTTGATGGTGCCTGATCCACAGTGGAGAAATCCCAGCATCTATGAATAAACTCTTCACAGGGCAAGTCTGACAAGCTCCTGTTGCAAGTCGAACTCCACAGTGGTTTACTGTATCCAGTATCCACATGCTGACAGCGATGCCAAACATGTGTCAGATTCCCACAACCAAGGTGGGACTGTGCCAGGACTTTGTAAAGTTGCAGAAAAGTACTGTGATCTGCAACTCAGCTGGTGGTACTCAGGTAGCGAAGAGTATTAAGGTGCAGTCAACACTTTTGCTTAAGCTAGCATTGATGGGGGAACCCATGTTGGCCAGGAATAAAAGGCCAGTCCTAGAAAGCAATAACTCTCCACCACATTACATGTTTGGTCATTGCGGTAAAGTTCTGGTTGTGGTTGAATGGTACAACATTGACAGAAGTACACGATGTTAGTCTCAGTGGCAGAAAATTGCAAGCCATGGGTGATGGCTCATGCCTGCACCTTTCCGATCCCATTCTCTTGGATATGGGGGATACTGTGGGAAGCACCAACACAAACCCAAAACAATAAGGTAAGACAGGAAGTCCTGGATGAAAATTGGGAGTGGAGTCTGGAGACCATAATCATCTAAAGTAGCAAAGACCTGGTGCCATAAGCCCTTGCTGGTTGAAGAAGACAACTTTAAGGTGTTGACATTGGGCAAATGCTGCTCAGATGACATTAGTGGAATGGCCTTGGCAAAAACCATCCTGGAAAAGAGGCAAAAGATCACAAAACACATGGAGCCAACACAGCTGCCAGCTCACCATGCATTCTAGCAACTTACAGAGAATATTGGTGAAACTTATTGGGCAATAACTGTCAGTCTCTAGAGGCTGCTTAAACAGTTTCAGTACTGGGACAATGATGCTCTCTCGTCATTTCGATGGGTGCATGTCCACACTCAAGATGTGATTAAAGATGGCAGGATGCATGTTTGACCATTTGGTAAGTGCCTGATCATCTGGTTGTGGATGCATTCCAGGCCTGGGGCTGTATCAGGGCAGTGGAAGAGGGCATGGACGAATTACCACTCTCAGTGGAGCATTATATGGCTCCAGTTTCAGTAAAAGGTAATTGATTTTGCTCAAACCATTCTTAAGACACAAAAGGCAGGTTGGTAATTCTCAGACTCTGATGCTTGAGCACAGCGCAGAGCAAAATGTTTGGTGATGGCATCTGGGTTGGTGCAGTAGTCAGAAACATTCAAGTTAATTCCAAGTATACCTGCATGTGTCTGGTATCCAGAGATGTCTGAAATCAGCCCAGAACTGCAGAGGAGAGAGAGACATGGTGCAATAATAGAAACATAGCATTCCCAGCATTCTTGCTTTTGTCTTTTCGTAAGGGGGTGGACCCAGGTATGGAGACACTTAGAGGCAATGCATTGTTCCATTGATGGGTGCCACTTATGGTTTCGGAGCACCTGCCTACACTGTAATGGCCTCTGTGATTTCTGAGGACCACAAAAGTACTGTCTTCAGTTAGGGCAGGCCCAAGGAACAGTGGATGGCTAAATCAGCTGTTGAAAGAATGACTGTAGTTGTATGCTGGACTCCCTCATCAATATCTCCATGCAGCAGGGAGCCAATGTCAACAGCAGAGGTGAAAACATCCCAGCCAGCACCGTTAGCCCATCTGGGCAGGCATCCAGGGGTGTGACACTGAGCAAGGGACAGGAAGATTTGAAAGTGGTCACTACTACATAGGTCACTGTGCAGCCTCCAGTGGATAGATGGGTAAATACAAGGGATGCAAACGGAAAGGTCTGTGGCCGAGAAGGTTTGTGTGCCACACTGAAGTGTGTTGGGCTACCATCACTCAAGAGGTAATGGTCAAGTTGTACTGGAGAGTTTTAAAAGTCTTTACCATGGCCAGTTACCAAGGTTCCACCCCACAAAAGGTTGTGGGCATTGAAATCACCGAAGACCCGCAAAGATGGGGGAGCCGAGATACCAATGCAAACAGTATGTTCTGAAGCACTTCACCTTGGAAGGGAGGTAAACATTGCAGACGGCAATAGTCTGAAATGACTATAACCAGAAAGTAACAGCCTCCAAAGAGGTGTTTTAAGAGACAGAAGTTTGTTGTACATAGTGCCTAGGACATAGTTCCAGACCCAGCCTCAAACCCTGTGATAGGCAGCAGTATTGTAATATTTCTGGTATTTGAGAAGTGCTGGGGTCCGCATTACTGAAAACAAGTGGTTTTTCGCCAAGATGGAATCACTATCAGTCCTTGTACAGACCAAATGTTGCAGCAAGAATTCCTCTGCTTGCGCTTGGCCCTGTGCTTCACCCACAGTGTAGCCAGGGAATGGAAGATTTTAGGGTTGCACCTATCTGCATTGAAAGGGGACTGTTCTTTCATAGAGACTGTTGGGGCCCAAAGACACCAGTGGGAGATAACTTCACCTGCTTCATTTGGGGCTGATCTGTCACGATGCCACCAACTCTGAATGTGGCCTATCCCCATTCTTGCCCTCCAGACTCAAGAATGCCTGCCTGGTCAGTAATCCCTTACTTGGGGTACGATGCCCCAGTCATGCATAGTACATACTGCTTGGCAAGCACAGGGAGTTTTCAGCTCAGGCACCAACAGTGTGATCCCTGTGCTCACTGAGCAGGAAGCTTCTGACCCCCACCACCACTACAATGGGATGGCTACAGTGCTGGGTTTAAAGGTGTATGACTGCATGAAAAAGAAGAAGATGTGGATGGAAGGCATAAGGTAGAGCACACTATGGATTTGGTGACCTTTCCTGCACAATCCAGATTTTTTGAAATTTTGAAAACTGGTGGCAGGTGATACCCATCAATGGAGCCACATATTTATTTGATGATATGTTGTAGAATATGCCAGAAGTTGTAATTCAAGGCTATATCATGGACCAAGTCCAAGCAGGATCGGCACCAAGGAAACCATCCAATGTAGTGGCAGAGGGAGAAACAGATAGTGGAAGTAAAAGCATGCAGCACAGAAATGAAGTAATGCTGCAAAGGTTGGTGACAAGTGGTATAAAAGGACATGCTCACAAAAGAGCTGTGAGCCCCTGGGATGATAATTAATATTAGTACTGATGGTTTTACGTTGAATTATCATGATAGGTTTGGTCTGTAGTCCACTGAGTATGTATTTCTTGTTTGTGGGATCCTGCCCACTCATCTGCTATAGGGTTCCTAAGTTGACAGTACTTAACTTTGCCTTTTCACAATGAAATGTTTCAATCAATTGGTGACATGCAAATAATCAATGTCCTTCAATGTATACTAAATCACAGCTGTATCTTTGGATCACGACTCATCATCTTGTGCAGGACTTCTAGTGTGGCCAAAGCTAGCTGGAGCAGCGGTTATATTCTCTTTGTATAGGTGCCACTCCTGTCGTGGTGTCATCCTAGTCAGTATTTGATTGGCTGACCATCTCACAACCTTCTCTGTTGTTACGTTCCAGGCCAATATGCCGGCACTTGACGTTATACCAGAACATTTCTCCTCCTCCTCCTCCTCCTCCTCCTCTCCCCCCCCCCCCCCCCCAAAGTGAAGGACCATCATCGTGTAAGTGGTGCAACAATGGTGGGGGAGGATGGAGGGTAGATGCAGTGCTGGAGCAGAAGCTGTGACTGCTGGGGATGTCAAGCTTCCAGTCGTACCCTGCCATCTGGCCTTCACTCAGGCAGAAACGTGCACCAGAGGAGTACTCGTCCAAATCTGGAGGACAATAACTGGAGAGGGAGGACGTTGACTTCTGCAATGTGGATGGGCCCAGCTCTATCGGAAACACAAAAGGTAGCAGAGGAGGTGAAGGCTTTGTCCCCATGGGGTTTTCCCACAGTGTCGTGATGACACCCTCTGGTGGCCATTGTGTCCATGCTGTCTTCTGGATCTGTGAATCTGGGGGAAGAGACACAGAAAGATCATCATGCACATGACAGTGGCAAAGTTGATTCTGATGTTGGCACTGCAAACCGTTTGGACCTGAAAGGAGACACATGCAAGCACCAAGTCGATGAACAACCTTACCTCACGCCCACAGTCTGCTGCCACTAAAAACCATGTGAAGGACAATATCATGTGGCATGAAGTGATTCTTGCTGTCTTCCTTCAATGATGGATGCACAGTAGGGTGGAGCAGTGTCCTATGGTGGTGGCTATGAAGAAATTCTGCCGGCAATGGTCCAAACGATAGGAGGCAAGAAACAATTACAATGCTTGATCCCTGGCGTGCGCGGAGTGAAGTTTAGCCATCTGCTGCTTGAACATTCTGACAAAATGTTCAGAGTCACTGTTTGACTGTGAATGGAATGATGCACTAGTTAGACGCTGTATGCCGCTGCATTCACAGTGTGTTTCATATTCATTTAACATGACCTGATGTCCATTGTCTGACACTATTACTTCAGGTAAACTTTTGAGGGAAAAAATTGAGGAAAAAACCTGAATCGTTCTATGTGATGCTGTCGAGTTCATTGACACAGCAAAAGGAAACTTGCTATAAGAGTCTATCACAATCAACCAACAAATGCTCCAAAATGGTCCCGCAAAGTCTACGGGCACACATTGCCATGGTGATTACAACTTAAGCCAAGCAGAGAATTTTTGTGGCAGAGTGGACTGATTTTCCACATATGCATGACACTGTTACTTCATCTGTTCTATTTGGGTGTCCATACCTTGCCAAGTACAGTGTCTGTGCGCTAACTGTTTCATATGAACAATCCCCCAGTGGCCATGGTGAAGTAACTGCAACACTTTCTCCCCACCACCACCACCACCACCACCACCACCACCACCCACTCTTAGCTTTGGCGACCAGTACATGTGACTTGCCACTGTCATTTTGAACAAGAATCACATCTTTCTGTACAGCATGGCTATGCTGATGTGCGAAGCATTGGTGCACTATAGTGTTCTTTATGCTATGCGAGGAATGAGGGCAAGATGTGTGAACATATTTTAGCAAAATGCTCAAATCTGAATCAACTTCCATGGCCTGTGCAATTTTCCTATAGTTCACTAGGAATGATTGAAGCAATTCAGAATCCTGAACATCAATGTGACAACAAAATGCAGCAGAAGTGTCAAATTCTGGATCAGGGGCAATTGGAAGACATGAAAGTGTGTCTTCATTACCATGTAGAGCCATCTGATGATATACAATCTCATATTGGTATTGGGACAACAACAGAGCCCATCTTTGTAATTTTTGGGCAGTTCATACAGGAGCTGGTTTTGTCAGATGAAATGAGGACTGCAAAGGCTTGTGATAAATTACCAAGAAGAATTTTCTGCCATACCAGTAATGGTGGAATTTGGTTGGCACCATACCCAATACCCAAAGCCTCTTTTTCGATTTGTGAATAGTTACACTGAGCTTTGGACAACAATTTTGATGTGAAAGCAGTAGGCCTGTCTTTGTCACCAATTATGTGCAAAAGCACTGCACCTATTCCGTAAGAGGATGTGTCAACTTGCAATACAACTGGTTTGTCAGGATAGAAGTGAGCTAAGCATCGATCACTGAGCAATGCATCTAAGTTTTTCAAAAGTTACATGGCACCCATCTGTGCAAACGAAGGGGACATTCTTGCAACGCAATGGAGTTGCAATTTGTGCAGCATCCTGTATGATCCAAATAAAATAGTTCATTTTCTCTAAGACCGATTGCAATTCTGTGGCATTGGAAGGAACTGGCAAATCTTGTATGGGTAACAAATGTGGCTGAAGAGGATATACATGTTGACTGTTTATGGCATGACCGAGATACTTAAACTCAGTTTTCATATATATAAAAAAAAACAAAGATAATGTGACTTACCAAATGAAAGCGCTGGCAGGTCGAAAGACACACAAACACACACACAAAATTCAAGCTTTCACAACAAACTGTTGCCTCATCAGGAAAAGGGAAGGAGAGGGAAAGACGAAAGGATGTGGGTTTTAAGGGAGAGGGTAAGGAGTCTTTCCAATCCCGGGAGCGGAAAGACTTACCTTAGGGGGAAAAAAGGACGGGTATACACTCGCGCACACACACACACATATCCATCCACACATATACAGACACAAGCAGACATCTCACAAGCAGACATATTTAAAGACAAAGAGTTTGGGCAGAGATGTCAGTCGAGGCGGAAGTGAAGAGGCAAAGATTATGTTGAATGACAGGTGAGGTATGAGTGGCGGCCACTTGAAATTAGCGGAGATTGAGGCCTGGTGGGTAATGGGAAGAGAGGATATATTGAAGAGCATGTTCCCATCTCCGGAGTTCGGATAGGTTGGTGTTGGTGGGAAGTATCCAGATAACCCGGACGGTGTAACACTGTGCCAAGATGTGTTGGCCGTGCACCAAGGCATGTTTAGCCACAGGGTGATCCTCTTACCAACAAACACTGTCTGCCTGTGTCCATTCATGTGAATGGACAGTTTGTTGCTGGTCATTCCCACATAGAATGCATCACAGTGTAGGCAGGTCAGTTAGTAAATCACATGGGTGCTTTCACACGTGGCTCTGCCTTTGATCGTGTACACCTTCCGGGTTACAGGACTGGAGTAGGTGGTGGTGGGAGAGTGCATGGGACATGTTTTACACCGGGGGCAGTTACAAGGATAGGAGCCAGAGGGTAGGGAAGGTGGTTTGGGGATTTCATAGGGATGAACTAACAGGTTACGAAGGTTAGGTGGACGGCGGAAAGACACTCTTGGTGGAGTGGATTTCATGAAGGATGGATCTCATTTCAATCAAGGTAAGTCTTTCTGCTCCCGGGATTGGAATGACTCCTTACACTCTCCCTTAAAACTCACATCCTTTCGTCTTTCCCTCTCCTTCCCTCTTTCCTGATGAGGCAACAGTTTGTTGCGAAAGCTTGAATTGTGTGTGTATGTTTGTGTGTCTGTCCAGCACTTTCATTACTTTAGTCCTGCATCAGATAACACATGAAACATAGCACGCAAATTTGCAATGTGTTCTTCAGGTGTGCTACAACAATGCTGTCCAAGTTAGTTTGAACAGTATGGCACTTGTGCAGTCAGCTGTTCTAAATACCATTGGAAAATAGTGGGTGCAGAAGCACTGCCAAAAAGCGAATGCATGTATTTAAATAGACCCAAATCAGTATTCACTACACACACCTTTTGAGATTCTTCATCAAGCAGTATTTGAAGATACTTGTCATGCAGATAAGTTTTTGAAAAGTAGCGAACAGTACCAAATCTGTCCACGAGTTCCTCTGGCTGTGGCAATGGATAAAAATCAATCACAGTTTGTTGGTTATCGGCAGACGTAAAGTCAACAAAGAGGCAAATGTGACCTGAAGGTTTGGGGATCAAAACAAGTGGACTTGCCCACCAACTAGCATGTATGGGCGCCATACCTCAGCAATCTTGCAATTCTTCAAGTTCAGCAGCCACATAGTTGTATAATGCAATGGGAACAGTTCTGTCCCAGAAATATTTCAGCTGTGTGTTGTCTTTTGTAGTAATATGCACAACAAAATTGTTAGCCTTGCCTAACCCTTCAGAATAGAGTTCAGGAAATTCTTTCAACAAGCTAGCTACACTGTCTTTCTGCATTGAATAGAGTCACTGACAACAAATTGTCCTGAATTTTAAAGCTAAACAAATAAACGAATCAAGGACAAATATGTTCTCACATTTACGCAATTGTAGAACAGTGAAAGTCACAGTTCGCATATGTGATCGATAAATGGCACACAAAGTACATTTTCCAAGAATGGGAAGGTCTTGTCCATTATAAGCTGTTAGGTGCATGCTAGTTTCAGATAGGCATGGAGAGCCTCACAGTTCATGTTACGATTCAGCAATGTAACACAAGCACCCATGTCAAACTGAAATTTCATATGTTTACCAATAAGATGCAAATGAACAGAAAGCTTGTTGGTGTGGCGTAGTTCTGAAGTAACTGCTTGTTTGATAGTTTTGCTGATGCCTGCAGTAGGTTTTGAGTACACTGCATTGATTACTTGTGAAACTAGATTTTTGTGAAGGGGCCAAATTCTTATATTTGTTCTATTGCAAACATAGAGATTGCACATGTCCTTTCTTGCCACAAGCAGGACACTGATCTTTTCAGGAGGGGCAGTCTTGGCGTTTGTGCTGTGAACAACACTGAGGGCAAGACTTAGTTCTGTTTGCCTGTGTAGCCGCAAGCTGCTTACGCAGTGTGGAGCGTTGTTTACTCCGTGTGATGAGCACAAGCTGTTGCCGAATTGGCAAACAAGGAACTCAACCCGACAAATAGCTGGCTGCTCAAATTTATCAGCCAATGGTCACCTGAATCTTACTTATCTAGTATTTGCACTGCCTGGTGAAATGATGGACCCGACTGTATCAAAATATGTTCTCCGAGTTTGACATCAGGCATCACGTAACATAACATCTGAAATGAAGTTTTAGCTGCTACCACATTCACTTGTTGGTCATAATAGTTAGTGAATCTGTAACCTGTTCACAAGGAAGTTCACTCTGCGTGGAATTAGGGAACAACTTCCGAGATAAATGGAACACTGCACTTCCTACCATTAGGGATGTTTCACAGTACCTGGTACATTGTAAGCAATTACGTGGCCTTCAAACTGTTGCAACCACTTGAGCCATTCACCTTCCTGTTCATGAAACTGGCAAAAAGGCAGAATAGCTATAGGTGTTGGGGTTGGAGGTGCTCGTTCTGTCAGGTGCACAGCAATGGACATTAGCTGCTGCACTGTGTCAAGCAGTGTAGACTTTTGCTTAGTCTGGAACTGAAATATCCCTCTGCCACACACCATCAGGTGGCTTGCGGAGTATGGATGTAGATGTATATGTAGATCTGCATTAGCTGCATTTCATTTAACACTGGTTGCTGTGGAAACTGAGCAGGTGGTGGGATAGATAAGGTGGGCATTTTGGAACAGAGAAATGCAAGAAACAGACAAGGCAAGCAAAAAAATAAGTACAAAAGCAAAGAAAATATCTGCAACACCCACCTGAAAACACTGATTAGCAAGTAGCACACCTGCTAGACAAGAGAGAGAATTAAGGTGTCAGCAAACCACAAAAGAAAATTCTGTGGCCACCAGCCACTGGGTTTCCTCCCGTAACTTATTGGCAATGTTGGATCCTACCCACTTGTCTTATATGGGGTTCCTAGGAAGCTGTTTTCTCAGATTACTAGACAATATTCAAGCAAATAATATTAAGGGAATGTATTACAGTAAATTAAATTGACAATAATTTGCCTTTTCACAGTGAAGTATCACAAGGAATTGGTGCCACGCAAATAATCAATGTCCTTCGATTTATAGAATTTCCATGCAAGTAAAAAGTATAGGTCACAAGTCATGGCTTAATTAATGGATCATGGTTCGTCTTCTAGTGGGGCACTCTAGTTCAGCTGAAGCTAGCTGGAGCAATGCTTATATTCTCTTCATAAAGGTGGTGCTCCTGCCGTGTTGTCCTAGTCAACATTCTATTGGATGAAGTCGTCTCACCGTCAGTTCAACAAAAATTTCATATCCTTCTGACAAAATCATAAAAGGTCATGCAATGCCCATAAATGGGTTCTTAATACACAATTAAGTCTGATATTTAATCTGCTGTTCATCTGAGAAAAACTAATTTAATCATTCATACAAATATTTCAAGTGCTAAACAACTTCTTCAATACATATTGTTCCTATTTCAAACCGTTTCTCTCTGAAAAAGGCTTTTGTTGCTGGGAGCCATGAAAGCCACTAGAGTGCTGGAAATTATGTTAATTTTTGTCCTTTCTTTCAAAGAAGAATTTTTTTATGAGAAGTTAAAATATTTATTTATTTATTTGTCTTAAAAGGTTAAATTAAGATCTTCGTAGAAATGCTGCTTAAATAATCTGCCCGAGTGTCACAATAGTAGATGGCTGAGTGATGCAGGCTACTGTGGGTGCAGGAGCAATGGCTAACAAATGATGGTGCAGTTGGAATGGCCCGCTAGAGTCACACCTCGTGCAGTTTTTCTCTCACTGTTGACTTTGCCACCTGCAAAGCTGTTGTATAGCCTATTATAAACACTGTCTTTTTCACTGTTGGTGGCACATTTATTCTGTCTGTTTAAATTAGTAACTGAAAGAGACGAGTAATATTTTGCTTTACACAAGTTAATCTTTTTAATCTATTTTCTTGAATCATATGAAAATAGTAACTTTCATGTTGTGGAACCATTGAGTGATCTTCACAGGACCACAGCTTTTGTATGAATAAATATGACAATTATTGTTAGGATGCTTCTTTCTCCTACACTGAATTAGAAAACATTGAGAAAATGCTCTGCCTTCAACATTCTAGCATTTCTTAACTTCCTTTATCCCTAAATACACAGCAGTTGCAGCGGCTATAGTGGCACACTAGTGAAGTAATGTTAATCCTATAACCAACAATCATGTGTCAAGATTTTTAGCTATATGGGAACCAAACTGTAATTTGCCACAGAAAATAATTATCATGTCTGCATCTACCAAGCAATGAGAGCTGGGGATTGGAGAAGCAAAATAATACATTTCTACTCATCATAAAGATGACAATGAGTCACAGACAAGCACAATGAAAAGATTCTTACGATTTTTTTCTGCCGACACATTCATCAGAAACGAAAACACAGTTTCATTCACTCCAGCAAGCACACCTCATGCACATGACTGCAATCTCTGGAAGCACGTAATGAATTACCACTCTCATGTTGAACACAAGCAGCAACATGCACGGGGGCGGGGAATAGAAATGGCTATGGCTAGCAACATACGGGTAAATGGAGGGGGTTTGCTCTGTCTGCTGCAGCATGAAGGGACTAGAGGGAGGCACGAAGACTGCCATGTGCAGTGTCAAGGGATTGTAGGGCAGGGTGTGGGCAAGACAAGTGGAAAATGAGAGAAGCAGGTAATTGGGAAGGAGAGAAGAGTAGGTGTGTTGGCACAGGATGACACACAATGAGGGTAAGAGAGTACAAACTGGGAGGAGGCATTAGGACAAAGGGGGGGGGGGGGGGGGGGAGATATTGTGGGTGGGTGGGGTTAGCGGAGGAAGGTGGTGTGTGGACTGTACCTTTTCCCTTCCTTGCTTCTCTCATTTGCTGCAGCCCCCCCTCAACACTGCCACTGCCGTATCTGGCAGTCTTCATGCCTCCATCTAGTCCCTGAACTCTCCACCAGACAGCACTCGTATCTTCCATAATTGTATCTTGCAGTCACTTCCCCTCATGCCTACACCCAACTGCTGCTCTCATTCAACATGACATACGCACACTGGCGTGAACTGACAGAATTGGCAGTTATGTGTGTGTCACATCTGCCTGTAGCTATTTATGTAGGTTATTCACTAACTAATATTCCTATATTTTTTGCTTGCTGCATATTTATTGGGCCGAGTTAGAATTCAGTTTCAGTATTGGTCACCATTCATATTACATGTATTATTTTCTATATTGTTTTTCCTCACAATGCACGGACTTGTGCCAGTATTCTGTACAGCAACTATTTTCTATTGGTAAAAGCTAACGTGCTCTGCTCATTGGGTTCATCATCAACAACAATCAATGATAGGAAGACCTACCTACTGTCCACTAACTGCTCCTACAGTTAAGATAAAATGGCTTTTCTTTGAATTTTGTCACCTGTCGTGAACATTTATGGAATCTATCTTCAGCACAGCTTTGACTGTATAAAGGTGTTCATCACTGCGCACACACACACACACACACACACACACACACACACACACACACACACACACACACACACACACACACACACACTTCCAATGTCCACTAATTGCTATAGAATCAATTGTCAAGCAGTAACGCAACAACCTGCATTAGTAATGAAGTCAGTACTATTCACAGTCTCAGGATAATGGCTACGACAGGACACCCTCAGTGTGTCTGATTACACAGTTCAGTTTCTCCACTTCTTAATGCTTTGAGAGAACATACCAAGCATCCAAGTATATTACCACCTGTATCATTATTATGCAGTGCAAATAAAAATTTAAGGATGTTATCACTTTTCATTTCTCCATGACCAAAGGATAAATAGTTTAATCTTTGAAAGGAGCTAGTGATGGGAGATGCCGAATTCTGTTGAGCAAAATGTATTATTACTCAAATTGTAACAATATTGACTGTATCAAAGGGGAAATTCTGTCAACAAAAGAACAAAATTACAAGGAGGCAGAAAGACTGTCACTATTTACCTATAAGTTTTTTTTGTTTTTTTTTTTGTTTTGGTTTTAGGGCGCAAAACTGCTATGGTCATTAGCGCCCGGTCCATGACTTAGGAACCAGTAAAAAATGAAAATGGAAACCAGCAGCAATGGGAACAAAACACAAAAAATTGGCGAAACTAAAAGCAGAAAGAAAGCTTAAAAAAACCACTTCAGAAAGGGGTTGGTTGTCCCCAAAGTAAAAAAAAAACTTCAAATGACTGACGTCATCTCACGGGCACTAATAAACTCGAGAACGCGATTGGCCGAGCATGAGTCATCTGCTAAAATTGACGATATATCAGGCAACAGCTGTAGATGGGCGAGTAACGGAGTAAAATAGGGGCACTCAAAAGTGTCTTACTGTCCTCAGCTGAGAGCAGTGGGGACAGAGTGGGGGAGGATCTTTGCTTAAAAGATGTCGATGGCTAAAAAGACAGTGCCCTATCCGCAATCTACTTAAAATTATCTCCTCTCGATGACGCATTCGGGAGAAAGAGGTCCAAGCACAGGTAAGAGATTTCACATCCCGCAATTTTTATGGGGAAGTGTCGACCATTGGGCATGCCATAAAAGAACAACACAACGATATAAAATGCTCTGTAGATCGGCAAAGGGAATCGATTGAATAGCTGGCCGAAGAAGAGAGACTGCGGCCTTGGCAGCTATGTCAGCCACCTCATTTCCACAGATACCAACATGTCCCGGGAGACAGAGGAATGCAACCGAGATGCCCCCCAGGTGAAAGAAGCACGGACAGTCCTGAATCTGGTGGACCAGACGGTGGACAGGGTAGAGAGCTTGGAGACTGACGAGAGAGCTGAGAGAATCTGAACAGATAACATACTGTATCCGCTGATGTTGGCGAATGTATTGGACAGCCTGGAGAACAGCGTAAAGCTCCGCAGTATAAGCCGAACACTAGTTGGGAAGCCGAAATAAATTGGGGGTGTCGCCAACAATATAGGCACTCCCTACACCTAAAGATGTTTTTGAACCATCTGTGTAAATAAATGTGGCTTCCTTCATTTGTGCATATAGAGCAGCAAATGCCCAATGATAAACAAGTGAAGGGGTACCATCCTTGGCTAATTGACAAAGGTCAATCTGATCTGGGGACGGAGCCAAGGTGGTGCTGTACCTCAAGTTGTCAAGAAGGTTTTAGGAAAGTGGAAGGAAAGAGAATGGAGCAGTTGACGGAAGCGGACTCCCGGTGGTAGTAGGGAGGAAGGGCATCCTGCATACCGTACATCCAAGAAGGCATCGAAAAAAATGTCATGGGCTGGATTAGCAGGCATGGAAGAGAAATTGCTAGCATAACGTCTTAGAAGGATAGATCGCCGATCGGACAGCAAAGGTTCAGCAGCTTCAGCATAAAGGCTTTCCACAGGGCTGGTGTAAAAAGCTCCAGACACTAAATGTAATCCATGGTGGTGGATAGTCGAGACGACGAAGAATAGACGGCCGAGCAGAGGAGTAAACTGTGATTCCATAGTCCAATTTCGAGTGAACTAAGGCGCGATAGAGGCAGAGAAGGACCACTCGGTCCGCTCCCCAGGAGGTACCATTCAGGACACGGAGGGTGTTGAGGGATCGCAGACAGCGAGCACGAAAAATAGGAAACGTGGGAGGACCAGCACAGTTTTCTGTCAAACATAAGACACAAGAATTTAGCGACGTCCGAAAACGGAAGGTTGACAGGTCCTAGATGTGAGGAGGGTGGAAGAAACTCCATACGTCGCCAAAAATTAACACAAACGGTCTTACTGGGAGAAAAACGGAAGCCGGTTTCGGTGCTCCAAGGATGGATGCGATCGAGACATCCTTGAAGACGACGTTCAAGAAGTATGGTCCGTTGAGAGCTGTAGTAGATCACAAAATCATCCACAAACAGGGAGTCCGAGACATCAGAAAGGTGACAATCCATAATTGGATTTATGGCAATGGCAAACAGTACAACACTTAGCACAGAGCTCTGGGGTACTCCGTTTTCTTGGGAGAAAGTACAAGAGAGAGTAGTGTTCACCCGCACTCTGAATGAGCACTCTGCCATAAATTCGCGAAGAAAAAGGGGCAGCCGACCTCGAAAGCCCCAAGAGAACAGTGTACAGAGGATGCCTGTCCTCCAACAGGTATCGTATGCTCTCTCCAGATCAAAAAATATTGCTACTGTTTGGCGTTACCGGAGAAAATTGTTAATGATGTAAGTGGAGAGAGCAACAAGATGGTCAACTGCAGAAAAATGCTTTCAGAAACCGCATTTGGGCAGGTGTTTAAAGACTGCGGGCCACCAGCGACCAAGCTAAACGGCAATTTACCATACGCTCCAAAACCTTACGTACACTACTCGTGAGAGAAATGGGGCGATAGCTAGAGGGGAGATGTTTGTCCTTTCCAGGTTTCGGAACAGGAACGACGATAGCTTCCCGCCATCATCTGGGAAAAGTTTTGTCGGTCCAAATTCGATTATAAAGGCGACGGAGGTAACGCAGACTATGGGTTGATAAATGCAGCAACATTTGGATGTGGATACCATCCGGTCCTGGGGCTGAGGAACGAGAAGAAGAGTGCATGTTGGAGTCGCCGCATGGAGAAAATAGTATTATAGCTTCGAGATTTTGAGAGCAGAAAGCGAAAGGTTGCACTTCAGCTGCACGTTTCTACGGGAGAAACGCTGGTGGGTAATTTGAAGAGTTTGAAATCTCAGCAAAGTGTTGACCCAATGAGTTACAAATTCCGACGGGGTCCACTATTGCATCATGCACGACAGTGAGCCCAGAGACTGGGGAGAAACTAGGCGCGCCTGATAACCGTCGAATTCGACTCCAAACTTCCGAGGAGGGAGTGAAGGTGTTCAATGATCTAGTAAAGAAGTCCCAGCCTGCCTTCTTGCTATCGCGGGTGACGCGACGGCATCGCGCACGGAACTGCTTATAGCGGATACAGTTGGCCAAAGTAGGATGGTGGCAGAAAACACGAAGAGCATGTCGCCGCTCACGTATTGCGCTACGGCATGCCTCGTTCCACCAAAGAACTGGGGGGTGCCAGACAATTCGGAGGTGCATGGCATTGAACGTTCCGCAGCTGTAAGAATAACGTCTGTGATATGTGTGACCTCATCGTCAACGCTGGGATAGTGACTGTAATCTAATGTCGCTAGAGACGAAAAAAGTGTCCAATCGGCTTCGCCAAACTTACAGTGTCGCACGCGCATATATGGCAGTTGAGGCTGCAGTCTAAAGACACATGGAAAGTGGTCACTCGAGTGAGTATCATCAAGGGTGAACCATTCAAAGCACCGAGCTGGGTGGAACAGTACCGACCGAAAGGTCCAAATGAGAGACATTTGTCATGGAGGCAGACGAAAATGTAGGGTCTGCAGTGTTGAGGCAAACTAGATCCGCTTGGTGGAAAATGTGTAGTAATAGTGAGCCACGTGGACAAGGATGTGGAGATCCCAAAATCGGGTGGTGGGCATTGAAGTCCCCAACCAGCAAATAGAGGGTGGAAGCTGACGAAGAAGATGAAGGAGATCAGCTCGGTCCATTGGTGTGGACGATGGAATGTATACAGTACAAAGAGACAAGGTATATCCAGAAAGGGAAAGACTGACAGCGACAACTTGGAAGGAAGTGTTTAAGGGGATTGGGTGATAATGGAGAGTATCATGGAGAACAATCATGAGTCCTCCATTTGCTGGAGTGCCTTCAACAGAGGGGAGATCAAATCGGACATACTGAAAATGGGGGAGAACAAAGTGGTCATGGGGACGCAGCTTTGTTTCCTGAAGACAGAAGATGACCAGCGAGTAGGATCATAAGAGGATTGACAATTCATCCCGATTGGCTTGAATGCCGCAGATATTCCAGTGGATAATGGACATAGGGTGAACAGAAAATGGAGAAACGTGACCAAGGGTGCTGTCAACTCAACGACTGCTCAGAGCTTGTGACTGACAACATGGAGTGGCATTCAGCTGAAGGCAGAAGATACTGATCCATAGGTTGCTCAGGAGCAGCTCCTGCCACCAGCGATCGGCCGGTCGATCGGCCTCCAGCAGTGCGCCGCGGCGACACATAGGACAGCCGAGTGCAATTTCCGACAGGTGGCGCAGTAGATGAGACACGCCTTGGCGGACAAGGAGATGAACTGGGTTTCTTATTAGCCTTCTTAGGAACATGATGTTTAGATGAAAGAGGAACCGATGGTTGAGAAGTTGGGTTACATAAAAAAATCTTCACGCGTAATCTCTTTTTTCGAAATCCTGGTGTCTGACTTTTGGGCTCGAGATTTAGCAGAACACGATGAAGGGTGAGCCTTACAGTGGGCAGGCGAAAGTGGTGAGGTTGAACAGGTGATCTTCATGCTGTCTGATCTGACAACCGTGGTACTAAGGGTGAGGTCACAAGTCTGAGTGACCCCCTCATTTCTTGGCCGAGGAGAAGCAAGGACAGTGCTGTATTTTCCTGTCTGAGGCACGGTGGGCTGTCAACTGGCAAATAATTTTCGAGCAGCAAAGGTCAACACCTTTCCCTTCACTCTCATTTCCTGAATGAGTCTTTAAAAATGGGGCAATCTCGAGAGGAAGCAGTGTGGTCACCCATACAGTTGATGCAGTGAGGGGATGGAGGTGGACAAGCACCCTCATGGGCATCCTTGCCACAAGTAACACATTTGGCCAGATTCGAACAGGACTGGCTGGTGTGATTGAACCGCTGACACTGATAGCAGCACGTAGTGTTTGGGACATAAGGGCAGACAGATATTATTTCATAGCCTGCTTTGATTTTCGATGGGAGTTGAACTTTGTCAGATGTCAAGAAGACGTTGAGGGTTGGAATGATGTTCGTGTCGACCCTTTTCACAACTCTATGAACAGCCGTAACACCTTGTCAGACAGGTAGTACTGAATTTCTTCGTCAGACAATCCATCGAGGGAACGTGTATTAACGACTCCACGTGATGAATTTAAAGTGCGGTGCACTTCAACCCGGACAGGGAAGGTGTGGAGCATTGAAGTACGCAGCAATTTTTGTGCCTGGAGGGCACTGACTGTTTCTAACAACAGGGTGCCATTCCGTAATTTGGAACAAGACTTTACAGGACCTGCAATTGCGTCGACACCTTTCTGAATAATGAAAGGGTTGACCGTGGAGAAGTCGTGACCTTCGTCAGACTGAGAAACAGCAGGGAACTGTGGCAACGATGGAAGAACTGACTGTGGCTGAGACTCGGTGAACTTACACTTGTGAGCAGACATAGTGGAAAGTGAGGAAACCATTGCGGAAGAATCCCCCATGATTACCGGCGTCTCCAATGGCGCGCTCCTCCCTTGTTGGGGTCCTCTCTGAGGGCACTCCCGCCTTAGGTGATTGTTCACACCTCAGGGCACACCTCCCAACAAACGGATGGAGGGACCAATCGGCACTTTTGGAAGGTATCAGCTCGGGTAATCATCCCTCCCTGGGCCTGGCCATTACCAGGGGGTACGCACGTGTCCTACCTGTCTACCCGGGGTGGGGAATTACGCGTTAACCCATCACCGGCTACGCACAAGAATGCGTGGGTCGGCCTTCAGACACGCACAGGGAGGAAGAAAGAGAAAGGGAAAGAAAAGAAGAGAAGTCTCAAACGCCACAGCAGAGAAAAGGGTAAAGAGAAGGGGTAAGGAAAATAGAAGGACAAAGGAAGGATGAAGACATAGAAGCAAGGAAGGCAGAGAATGCGGTACATTTATGAGTGTCCGTCTCCGGACGTAGGCACAAACCATCCTCCCAGATGGGGAGAAAGGGAAGGAAAGAGCCAGGGGTGAAGGGGAGGGGGGGGGGGGCGAAGATGGGGGATGCGGAAAGGGAAGGTATGCAGCCCGGAAAGGAAGGAAGGCCACATTAGCTCGGGGTCCCGTGCTCGCTATGCACGTATCCACAAAAGAGTTGTGGACCCCCTGGGGGGTTACCTATAGGTGATGTTCACTGACTGAAAGTAAAAAAAATTATTCCTTTCTTTAGGTGATATTAGCAACATTCATAAGAAAGACAGAAATGCAAGTTGAAGTTTAGAAATGGAGGAATACTCTCAGAGCCCACAATCTGTGTGGCTCACCTCTTGTGCAGATATAGGAGGTCACATAAATGGGGATGTCACACAGGGAGGTGGTCAAAGACTGCAATAGAAGAAGTGTTTTGTCCAATCTCTAGTTGTGATTTTTTATAAATATATAATTTTCATGGCCCCATAAGGTGTGACCCCAAGCCTGGTGCCACAAATGTGAAACATTTTTGGCACAAACTGGTGAGTTTCCCTTTAGTTTCAATAAACAGGCAAAATCAAATTAATGCAATTTTTTCTGTAAGTAATGCTACTGTTCCAGATTCATAAATAAATAAATAAATAAGGGTGAAGAATGACACAAAGAATAAAATGTTAAATATAGTTTTGCATTTGGTAATTTGACACAGTTGAAGCTAGTTTCAATGAAATATACCATGTAGAAAATTATGTACACAAAAATGAATATTTTAATGTGATTAACACACGACAGCTTACATGGTAATCTACAGAACTCCATACTTACATGGACTGTTTCTCCACGATGCAGTAAGTACTGAATTGTGCCAGTTGCTGCTGTATTCCACCATTCCAGTTAGGGAAGTTAAGATCTCAAATCATCACTTCAATCTGGCACTGTTAAGCTGAAGTTAACTACTCATATTCCTGTGTGAACCTGTCATTCTCTGTGACTGCATGCACCACTTTTTGAATATGCTTGTGCTGCACCATTGCCTGCATTAGCTTGCAAAGGCAGTGGTAATTAATGATTATGTCAAGGACATAAACTTCTTGTTGGACTTTTCCATGAAGACATCTGCAAGAAACAAAATGGTCACAATTTTTAACTCTGTGTTACAATTGATGAACAGAGGCAAAAGTGCTACAGCACAAGCCGACAGTTAACATTATTTTGCATTTTTAGCACCCTCACGGAAAAGTGAGGGAGATAGCTCCAGAGTGATTTGTGTCTCCAACTGTGATCAGGGCAACACGCTTGATGTACATAATTTAACATGCCTGTCAACATGCCTTAGAACATCACTTTGAGTTCAGATAAGTTGCCCATGTTCCTTTGTGGGAAGACAAGTTGTAAACACAGGGAAACAGGTGTACACCAAAGCTGCAGCATTGTAACATTCAACCACTTTCTTGACACAAAAACAGTGATGATCTAACACTTGGTAGTTGCCACACAATGGACAACCCAACTGGTAACCAAAGCTTATGTACTGAGGCTCTCAAATACTTTGACAGGAATGTGAGAAGGAGTTGCGATATCTGCAGTGACACAGATGGTACACAGCACACATTATTGCATCTATAAATCTACAAGTTGGGCAAAATAAAACTGGTCTGAGATACACTCACAGTAGGAGTGTCACAGGATTGACCTGATGGTAATATACTGCTGTGCTCGAAGAATTGAATAAGTCACTTACAACAGCTCTGCCTGAGGACTATCAGATATTTAGTTTCCCACAATCTTCATGTGAACTGGTACTGAGCAGATTGAATCCTACTCCCCAGTAGTTTCAGTTGAGGATGGAATGCTGGATTAACTGATTTACTGTGTTCAAATGTTGGACAGAGTGAAGATCACTCAGATTCCAATATAAAAGAAATTTAGCAATGGAAGATAGGCTCATGTGCTCCAGAGACCACAAAACTGAACTTACATATACTCTTGGTCCTCACACAAAAATGTCAGAAAATACCACATTAAAGCAGAAGCAATACCACAATCTCTGCTGTGAAGCACTGAATCTAAAATAACATTGAGTGTCTGCCGTATCCAGGGTAGCAGATGGTTAGAACACTGGATTTGGGGTTATAAATGCTCTACACAAGCTGACTCAAAGCATACACTACAGACAGATCCTTAACAGAATTGTGATTCATGGACGGTTGGAGAAATGCAGCCAGAGATGGATGAGCAACAGTATGGCATGCAGATGAAGTTGGAGGTGTGAGGAACAATGTGCTTGTTGCACCATGAGGAGCTGCCACTGGATGGTGAGTACTGGTTCCATGACCTCAGCACAGAGATGTGCAATCAGTCTGGTCCTACAAACACCCATGGCCAGCCAAATCTCCTCATGGGGGAATGTGCCAACTATCTTCGAAGATGAGGCCTCAACAATCAATACACGGTACACACAGTCGAGCCACAAAAGCATAAGGCCAGATAAATCTCGAACAGACCTGCCCTGTCCACTGTCTAAGAACTTGGCTAAGGCACTTGATGATATTCAGTACCTAGAGTGTTCTGGTTTGTAGACTTCTGAGGTGCAGCAACTGTGACAATAGGAGTAGAAAATGAGGTCCAGGAAAATCAACGAGTCTCTAAAATGTAGGATGGTGTCCCTCATATGCAAGACAGGTAAAATAAAAATGGAAAAAAAGAAGCACACACACATTCACACTCACTCGCATCAAATAGAAAGCCCATCTTTGCAGCCCACCCCTCTATAAGACTGCTACAGATGTGTGTGTGTTCCCACATTTGAGGAGGAACAGAAAACATCAAAATTGTCTACAATTAAGGAGCAGTGTACAGAACACATTATCGTAGATGTGATACTGTTTGTGGCTATGGCAAAGAGGGTTAACACTTTAAACACTGTCCAGGGAGACACCACTCTGATAATAATGATCTGGCAGCGATTTACTGACTTGGATCCTTGGAAATGGCTGAGACAGGATAGACCACATAAAGATGGGGAGGTAGACACAAAATCCCTACTGATGCAGTTGCGCAAAATACAGCGTTTCCAAGCAGTATCTTACACCTTACTGATATAATTTTTTTTTTTGTTTTAGGGCGCAAAACTGCTATGGTCATTAGCGCCCGGTCCGTGACTTAGGAAACAGTAAAAAACCTAAAATGGAACCCAGCAGCAATGGGAACGAAAGTCATAAAATTGGAGAAACTAAATGCAGAAGGAACGCTTAAAAATCGACTACAGGAAGGGGTTGGTTGTCCCCAAAAAAAGCTCCAAATGACTGACTTCATTTCACTGGCACTAAAACTCGAGAACGCGATCGGCTGAGCGCGTGTCATCTGCTAATATCGACGATATATCAGGCGACAGCTGTAGATGGGAGCGTAACGGATTAAAATAGGGGCACTCAATTAAAAGGTGTCTTACCGTCCACAGCTGAGAGCAGTGGGGACAGAGTGGGGGACGATCACCGCTTAAAAGATGTTGATAGCTAAAAAGACAGTGCCCTATCCGGAGTCTAGTTAAATTTACCTCCTCCCAAAGACACGTTCGGGAGGAAGAGGTCCAAGCACAAGGAAGAGCTTTCACGTCCCGCAATTTATTATGGGGAAGTGTCGACCAATGGGCGTGCCATAAAAGAACAACTCGACGACATAAAACGCTCCGTAGATCGGCGAAGGGAATCGATTGAATAGCTGGCCGAAGAAGAGAGACTGCAGCCTTGGCTGCAATATCGGCCGCCTCGTTTCCACAGATACCAGTGTGTCCCGGGAGCCACAGGAACGCCACCGAGACCCCCCCCCAGGTGGAGCAAGCGCAGACAGTCCTGAATCCAGTGGACCAGAGGGTGCACAGGGTAAAGAGCTTGGAGACTGAGGAGAGAGCTGAGAGAATCTGAGCAGATAACATACTGTATCCGCTGATGGCAGCGGATGTAGTGGACAGCCTGGAGAATAGCGTAAAGCTCTGCAGTATAAACCGAACACAGGTCGGGAAGCCGAAAGTGATTTGGGGTGTCACCAACAATATAGGCACTCCCTACATCTAACGATGTTTTCGAGCCATCGGTGCAAATAAGTGTGGCTTCCATCATTTGAGCACATAGAGCAGCAAATGCCCGACGATGAACAAGTGAAGGGGTACCATCCTTGGGAAATCGACAAAGGTCACGGAGCAGGCAGATCTGGGGACAGAGCCAAGGCGGTGCTGTACCCCAACTTGTGAAGATGGTTTTAGGAAAGCGGAAGGAAAGAGAATGGAGCAGTTGACGGAAGCGGACTCCCTATGGTAGTAGGGAGGAGGGGCGGCCTTCATACCCTACATCAAAGGAGGCGTCGAAAAAAATGTCATGGCCTGGATTAGCAGGCATGGAAGACAGATGGCTAGCATAACGACTCAGAAGGACTGCTCGCCGATTAAACAGCGTAGGTTCAGCAGTCTCAGCGTAAAGGCTTTCCACAGGGCTGGTGTAAAAAGCTCCAGACACTAAATGTAATCCACGGTGGTGGATAGAGTCGAGACGACGAAGAATAGACGGCCGAGCAGAGGAGTAGACTATGCTTCCATAGTCCAATTTCGAGCGCACTAAGGTGCGATAGAGTCGGAGAAGGACCACTCGGTCCGCTCCCCAGGAGGTACCATTCAGGACACGGAGGGTGTTGAGGGATCGCAGACAGCGAGCGCGAAAGATGGGAAGCGTGGGAGGACCAGCACAGTTTTCTGTCAAACATAAGACCCAAGAATTTAGCGACGTCTGAAAACGGAAGGTTGACAGGTCCTAGATGTGAGGTGGGTGGAAGAAACTCCTTACGTCGCCAAAAATTAACACAAACGGTCTTACTGGGAGAAAAACGGAAGCCGGTTTCGATGCTCCAAGAGTGGAGGCAATCGAGACATCCTTGAAGACGACGCTCTAGAAGGTTGGTCCGTTGAGAGCTGTAGTAGATCGCAAAATCGTCCACAAAGAGGGAGCCCAAGGCATCAGGAAGGAGACAATCCATAATTGGAGTTATGGCAATGGCAAACAGTACAACACTCAGCATGGAGCCCTGGGGTACCGCGTTTTCTTGGGAGAAGGTACGGGAGAGAGTAATGTTCACCCGCACGCTAAATGTGCTCTCTGCCATAAATTCGCGAAGAAAAAGGGGTAGCCGACTTCTAAAGCCACAAGAGAACAGTGTGCGGAGGATGCCTGTCCTCCAACAGGTATTGTATGCTCTCTCCAGATCAAAAAATATTGCTACTGTTTGGCGTTCCTGGAGAAAATTGTTCATGATATAAGTGGAGAGAGCAACAAGATGGTCAACTGCAGAACGATGCTTTCGGAATCCGCGTATGGCAGGTGTTAAAAGACTGCGGGATTCCAGCCTCCAAGCTAATCGGTAATTCAACATACGCTCCAAAACCTTACATACACTACTCGTGAGAGAAATGGTGCGATAGCTATAGGGGAGATGTTTGTCCTTTCCAGGTTTCGGAACAGGAACGACGATAGCTTCCCGCCATCGTCTGGGAAAAGTACTGTCGGTCCAAATTCGATTTTAAAGGCGAAGGAGGTAACGCAGACTATGGGTTGATAAATGCAGCAACATTTGGACGTGGATACCATCGGGTCCTGGGGCGGAGGAGCGAGAAGAAGAGAGCCCATGTTGGAGTTCCTGCATGGAGAAAACAGTTATGTAGCTTTCGCGATTTTGAGAGGAGAAAGCGAAAGGTTGCACTTCCGCTGCACGTTTCTTCGAGAGAAACGCTGGTGGGTAATTTGAAGAGCTCGAAATCTCAGCAAAGCGCTGACTTACTGAGTTACAAATTGCGACAGAGTCCACTAATGTATCATGCGCGACTGTGAGCCCAGAGACCGGGGAGTAACTAGGCGCGCCTTAGAACCTTTGAAGCCGACTCCAAACTTCCGAGGAGGTGTTAAATAAGCTAATAAAGAATTTCCAGCTTGCCTTCTTGCTATCGCGAATGACACGACGGCTTCACGCACGGAACTGCTTATAGCGGATACAGTTGGCCAAAGTAGGATGGTGGCAGAAAACGCGAACAGCACGTCTCCGCTCACGTAATGCGTCACGACATGCCTCGTTCCACCAAGGAACTGGGGGGTGCCGGGGCAATTCGGAGGTGCGTGGTATTGAACGTTCCGCAGCTGTAAGAATAATGTCTGTAATGTGTGTGACCTCATCGTCGACGCTGGGAAAGTGACTGTCATCGAATGTCGCTAGAGACGAAAAAAGTGTCCAATCGGCTTGGGCAAACTTCCAGTGTCACGGGCGCATATATGTCAGTTGAGGCTGCAGTCTAAGGACACATGGAAAGTGGTCACTCTAGTGTGTATCATCAAGGGCGAACCATTCGAAGCGCCGAGCTAGCGGAACAGTACCGACCGCAAGGTCCAAATGAGAGAAATTTTGTCGTGGAGGCAGCGAAAACTATAGGGACCCCAGTGTTGAGACAAACTAGATCCACTTGGTGGAAGACGTCTAGCAATAGTGAGCCACGTGGACAAGGATGTGGAGATCCCCAAAGCGGGTGGTGGGCATTGAAGTCCCCAACCAGCAAATAGGGGGGTGGAAGCTGACCAAGAAGATGAAGGAGATCAGCTCGTGCCATTGGTGTGGACTATGGAATGTATACAGTACAAGGAGAGAACGTGTATCCAGAAAGGAAAGACGGACGGCGACAGCTTGGAAGGAAGTGTTTAAGGGGATTGACTGATAATGGAATCATGGAGAAGAATCGCAAGTCCTCCGTGGGCTGGAGTGCCTTCAACAGAGGGGAGATCATATCGGACGGACTGAAAATGAGGGAGAACAAAGCGGTCATGGGGACGCAGCTTTGTTTCCTGAAGACATAAGATGACCGGCGAGTAGGATCATAAGGTGATCGACAATTCATCTCGATTGGCTCGAATGCCGTGGATATTCCAGTGGATAATGAACATAGGGTGAACAGAAAATGGAGGAATGTGACCAAAGTTGCTGTCATCTCAACGACTGCTCAGAGCTTGCGACCGACAGCATGGAATGGCATTCAGCCGAAGGCAGAAGATCCCGATCCATAGGTTGTTCAGGAGCAGCACCTGCCACCAGCGATGGGCCGGTTGATCGGCCGCCAGTAGTGCGCCTCGGCGACACAGAAGACGGCAGAGTGCAATTTCCGACAGGTGGTGCTGTAGATAGGACACGCCTTGGCGGAGAAGGAGATGAACTGGGTTTCTTTGTAGCCTTCTTGGAATTATGATGTTTAGAAGAAGGAATAACCGATGGTTGTGAAGTTGGGGTACATAAAAAATCTTCTCGCGTAAGCTCTTTTTTTGAAGTCTTGGTGTCTGACTTTTGGGCTCGAGATTTAGCAGAACCCGAAGAAGGGTGGGCCATAGAGTGGGCCGGCGAAAGTGGTGAGGTTGAACGGGCGACCTTTGCGCTGGCCGATCTGACAACCATGGTACTAAAGGTGAAGTCGCAAGTCTGATTGGCCGCCTCCTTTGTTGGCCGAGGAAAAGGAAGGACAGTGCTGTATTTTCCTGTCTGAGGCACGGTGGGCTCTCGACTGGCGAATAATTTTCGAGCAGCAAAGGTCAACACCTTTCCCTTCACTCTGATTTCCTGGATGAGCTTTTCGTCTTTAAAAACGGGGCAATCTCGAGAGGAAGCAGTGTGGTCACCCATACAGTTGATGCAGCGAGGGGATGGAGGTGGAGAAGCACCCTCATGGGCATCCTTGCCACACGTAATACATTTGGCCGGATTGGAACAGGACTGGCGGGTGTGATTGAACCGCTGACACCGATAGCAAAGCGTAGGGTTTGGGACGTAAGGGCGAATGGTAATTATCTCATAGCCTGCTTTGATTTTCGATGGCAGTTGAACGTTGTCAAATGTCAAGAAGACAGTGCAGGTTCGAATGAGGTTCATGTCAACCCTTTTCATAACTCTATGAACAGCCGTTACGCCGTGGTCAGACAGGTAGTGCTGAATTTCTTCGTCAGACAATCCTTTAAGGGAGCGTGTATAAACGACTCCACGTGATGAATTTAAAGTGCGGTGCGCTTCAACCCGGACAGGGAAGGTGTGGAGCATTGAAGTACGCAGCAATTTTTGTGCCTGGAGGGCACTGACTGTTTCTGACAACAAGGTGCCATTCCGTAATTTGGAACAAGACTTTACAGGACCTGCAATTGCGTCGACACCTTTCTGAATAATTTAAGGATTGACCGTGGAGAAGTCGTGACCTTCGTCAGACCGAGAAACAGCAAGGAACTGTGGCAACGATGGAAGAACTGACTGTGGCTGAGACTCAGTGAACTTACGCTTGTGAGCAGACATAGTGGAAGGTGAGGAAACCATTGCAGAAGATTCACCATGATTACCGGCATCTCCGATGGCGCGCTCCTCCCTTGTGGGGGTCTTCTCTGAGGGCACTCCCGCCTTAGGTGATTGTTCACACCTCAGGGCACACCTCCCAACAAACGGATGGAGGGACCAATCGGCACTTTCGGAAGGTATCAGCTCGGGTAATCACCCATCCCTGGGCCTGGCCGTTACCAGGGGGTACGTACATGTCCTACCTGTCTACCCGGGGTGGGGAATTACGCGTTAACCCATCACCGGCTACGCACAAAAATGCGTGGTTCGGCCTTCAGACAAGCACAGGGAGGAAGAAAGAGAAAGAGAAAGAAAAGAAGAGAAGTCTCAAATGCCGCAGCGGAGAAAAGGGTAAAGAGAAGAGGTAAGGAAAAGAGAAGGACAAAGGAAGAATGAAGACATAGAAGCAAGGAAGGCAGAGAATGCGGTACATTTACGAGCGTCCGTCTCCGGACGTAGGCACAAACCATCCTCCCAGACGGGGAGGAAGGGAAGGAAAGACCCAGAGGTGAGGGGGAGTGAGGGTGAAGATGGGGGATGGGGAAGGATGCGGAAAGGGAAGGTATGCAGCCCGGAAAGGAAGGAAGGCCATATTAGCTCGGGGTCCCGTGCTTGCTACACATGTATCCACAAAAGAGTTGTGGACCCCCTGGGGGGGCCCTTACTGATATTGAAGAATATGTCAATAGAGTGATGTTTACGTAGGAAGGACTATTGAATAGCTGCCTTTAACAGTGTCAGTTGGTCCATGGTTCACCAAAATCTATGGAAGCCACAGTGAGAGAGGCTAAGGGGAACCCTGTTCTCTATAAACCAGACCATATGACATTTAAACTTTCACTCTAGTGTCTTTCCTAGACAGCTCGTTAAGGCAATACTCTGATAACTACTGGGACAGGTGTGATCCATTCCTCGTTTCAAAAGAGGTATCAAAAGTGCCATCTCCAGGGAATTGGGGAAGTTGCCACTCTGCCATATTAGAGTAAAATATTCGATGTGGATTTCCATTGATGCTGTTGGAAAATCTTGAAGCAAACTATACCAGATTTGGTTGTGACTGGTTGCAGTTGCCCAAGTCTCAGAGATTACTGATTCCAGCAGCCACATGGAGATAGTGTAGTTGTAAGGCTCGTAACTTTTGGATCTCAAGACTAATTTTCCTGTCTCTACAGATGCACTGTACTGATAAAATAACAGATCCTGGCTAGCAGTGGCAGCAGTTTTTGCAAAATGTTCTCCCAGTATCTGAGCCATATATGCAGGTGGTGTTTGGAGACACTTCTGTTTCAGTACTGCCGCTATTGGTAAATGATTGTGTGTATGTGAAATCATATAGATGCCTTCCTATACTTTCATAGAACAAGTGGAATGATGTATAGAGTCCTGGAATGCTTGCCATGACATTTCCTTGCCCTCCTTAATTATTAATCAAGCCTCAGTTACTGCAACTTGTCAGACTATGACGTTGTCTGCTATAGGGAAGTATTTAATTTGACAATGAGCTTGTAATATCTCTTTATATTCTACTAATTATCCCTGCACAATTTTATGAGTGAATTATGTTTCCTACTTGACCATCTATATACTCTCAGAATCGATGCACAAGGTAGTACAGTACTATTGCTATTCCGCGAGCGCATCATTACTCTTTGTAACATTCTCTCTGGTGTGTGTTGAGAGGACTTCTAGGATCTTCTCCATGCTGAATAGCCACATTGAATAATTGTAATTTTGCTATCGAGATTACTGGAAGAATGAGATCTGAAATATATTGCATGCTAATCAAGAGAATATATACTGAGCATTTACATCAAAGGTGTGTAAGGAATTTAATTATATATGCATTCTCTAATCAAAATTTGCACGGATGTGTCATTTTGCTGGTAATCAGAAGGGAACTTCCGATGAATTGGAAATGAACCTGCAGTTATTAGATCCAAGAGCTCCATTATTTAATTGGATAATTAAACTCTACCAAAGCAAACTTTCCACTTGCTCTGAAGTTTCCCGACTGACTACACAATGCAAGAAAACCAAGACATTTTATTTACACAGGATTGCAGATCGCTTTGAATCATCAAGGCTGCAGACATGGAGAGTCATCGTCTGATTCTGATTAAGCAAGTAAAGCTTAATTATAACTTTCCTGAGCGACTGTGATATGGCTGCTCATGAATGAGATAATGAATAAAATACTAATAACTAACTTTCCTCCTCACCAGCAACCAGTATAAACACAATAATAATCATATTGGCGCCAGTGTGAAAGGTATCTTTCATTGTTCTATAACACACGTATTTTCTGTTTCATGGTACTCTACGAGAACGAGCTGGAACTAAGCTGCAGAGATATTCTGTGCCGACGGGGAAGTGTTGCCGGCAGCAAAGGTTGCCGGCAGCAAAGGTTGCCGGCAGCAAAGGTTGCCGGCAGCAAAGGTTGCCGGCAGCAAAGGTTGCCGGCAGCAAAGGTTGCCGGCAGCAAAGGTTGCCGGCAGCAAAGGTTGCCGGCAGCAAAGGTTGCCGGCAGCAAAGGTTGCCGGCAGCAAAGGTTGCCGGCAGCAAAGGTTGCCGGCAGCAAAGGTTGCCGGCAGCAAAGGTTGCCGGCAGCAAAGGTTGCCGGCAGCAAAGGTTGCCGGCAGCAAAGGTTGCCGGCAGCAAAGGTTGCCGGCAGCAAAGGTTGCCGGCAGCAAAGGTTGCCGACAGCAAAGGTTGCCGACAGCAAAGGTTGCCGACAGCAAAGGTTGCCGACAGCAAAGGTTGCCGACAGCAAAGGTTGCCGACAGCAAAGGTTGCCGACAGGAAAGGTTGCCGACAGGAAAGGTTGCCGACAGGAAAGGTTGCCGACAGGAAAGGTTGCCGACAGGAAAGGTTGCCGACAGGAAAGGTTGCCGACAGGAAAGGTTGCCGACAGGAAAGGTTGCCGACAGGAAAGGTTGCCGACAGGAAAGGTTGCCGACAGGAAAGGTTGCCGACAGGAAAGGTTGCCGACAGGAAAGGTTGCCGACAGGAAAGGTTGCCGACAGGAAAGGTTGCCGACAGGAAAGGTTGCCGACAGGAAAGGTTGCCGACAGGAAAGGTTGCCGACAGGAAAGGTTGCCGACAGGAAAGGTTGCCGACAGGAAAGGTTGCCGACAGGAAAGGTTGCCGACAGGAAAGGTTGCCGACAGGAAAGGTTGCCGACAGGAAAGGTTGCCGACAGGAAAGGTTGCCGACAGGAAAGGTTGCCGACAGGAAAGGTTGCCGACAGGAAAGGTTGCCGACAGGAAAGGTTGCCGACAGGAAAGGTTGCCGACAGGAAAGGTTGCCGACAGGAAAGGTTGCCGACAGGAAAGGTTGCCGACAGGAAAGGTTGCCGACAGGAAAGGTTGCCGACAGGAAAGGTTGCCGACAGGAAAGGTTGCCGACAGGAAAGGTTGCCGACAGGAAAGGTTCACTTCTTTGACTCGAATGAAACTGGTAACTATGTAATGTCTCTTTTTTTAAATTTTGATGTCAAATGTAAGTGCCAGGATCAACAGTGATCCTTTTGCCATTTTACTGAGGCTCAATTAAATTCACAATGTGTCTCAATTTATTTAAAAATCAATCTGCTCCAAGTTAAGTTGCCAAAGGGAAAGTTTTGTCTGTATGCATAAAACTATATACAGAAGTAGTAGTCAGAATATGAAAGCAGATGCAGCAGACAAAGATCATTACTCTAATAGAATAAGAGAGAATTAATGTTTAATGATCAGCTAATAATTCTTGGTCATAAAATTACAAATCTGCTAGGAAAATAACTTTAATTGGTCAGTGGAATGCATGTTACATTTAAATTATGTCACATATCAAGGTAGAACTTGGTCATTTCAGCTGTCTGTGGGAAAAACACACACACACACACACACACACACACACACACACACACACACACACACACACACACAAATGGTTCATAGAAAATACACGTTAGCATGGATATCCTAATATATCACAGTATCACTTATTAGGACTTGCTATCTGGTAACTGGCTTCATCTATATATTTCTGTTAAGAGGTTTGTCAACTTTGTGAAGTGATCTGGTGATCTAATTGTAATTATACTCAGTGGGCAGCTTATCTCACATGTGTGAGAGACAAGTCAAGTGAAAACTGTGTCCGCATCGTCTGTTTTTTTACCCCGTTCCACATATAAAATGCAGCCTATTATGTGAAATAAATGGGACTGTCTAAATTTCATTATTCCCAAGAAATATAAACCTGGTACTCAAATACCCAGGTCAAGTTGAAACCTCATTCTGAATTACAAGCTGCTTGAAGGCAGTAACAATGGAAAGTGCTATAAACAGCATCTGGAAAACAGAAATCTTCCCATGTAACAGGCAAATAATTGGAGACAATGATACCTGGAACACACCAGGAGTTTGACATACAACACACTAACAATAGAGTAAATATGAATCTAAATGTTTATGAAGTTAGCTTCTCATTAGAATATGGAATGAACTCATTGACTGTGATATGGCTTTCAAAATGATGGAGCACAGCAACCAGTTGTCCTTTCCTTTACTAAAGCAAATCTAGATTTTAGCTAGTGCCTAGCCATTATCAATGCTAAAAGATGCAATTAGTATATAGTCAGGCAATAATATAAGAATTTGCAACTTTTGGCATAACCTACATCACTAATGTACTACACTCCTCGAAATTGAAATAAGAACACCGTGAATTCATTGTCCCAGGAAGGGGAAACTTTATTGACACATTCCTGGGGTCAGATACATCACATGATCACACTGACAGAACCACAGGCACATAGACACAGGCAACAGAGCATGCACAATGTCGGCACTAGTACAGTGTATATCCACCTTTCGCAGCAATGCAGGCTGCTATTCTCCCATGGAGACGATCGTAGAGATGCCGGATGTAGTCCTGTGGAACGGTTTGCCATGCCATTTCCACCTGGCGCCTCAGTTGGACCAGCGTTCGTGCTGGACGTGCAGACCGCGTGAGACGACGCTTCATCCAGTCCCAAACATGCTCAATGGGGGACAGATCCGGAGATCTTGCTGGCCAGGGTAGTTGACTTACACCTTCTAGAGCACGTTGGGTGGCACGGGATACATGCGGACGTGCATTGTCCTGTTGGAACAGCAACTTCCCTTGCCGGTCTAGGAATGGTAGAACGATGGGTTCGATTACGGTTTGGATGTACCGTGCACTATTCAGTGTCCCCTCGACGATCACCAGTGGTGTACGGCCAGTGTAGGAGATCACTCCCCACACCATGATGCCGTGTGTTGGCCCTGTGTGCCTCGGTCGTATGCAGTCCTGATTGTGGCACTCACCTCCACGGCGCCAAACACGCATACGACCATCATTGGCACCAAGGCAGAAGCGACTCTCATCGCTGAAGACGACACGTCTCCATTCGTCCCTCCATTCACGCCTGTCGCGACACCACTGGAGGCGGGCTGCACGATGTTGGGGCGTAAGCGGAAGACGGCCTAACAGTGTGCGGGACCGTAGCCCAGCTTCATGGAGACGGTTGCGAATGGTCCTCGCCGATACCCCAGGAGCAACAGTGTCCCTAATTTGCTGGGAAGTGGCGGTGCGGTCCCCTACGGCACTGCGTAGGATCCTACGGTCTTGGCGTGCATCCGTGCGTCGCTGCGGTCCGGTCTCTGGTCGACGGGCACGTGCACCTTCCGCCGACCACTGGCGACAACATCGATGTGCTGTGGAGACCTCACGCCCCACGTGCTGAGCAATTCGGCGGTATGTCCATCCGGCCTCCCGCATGCCCACTATACGCCCTCGCTCAAAGTCCGTCAACTGCACACACGGTTCACGTCCACGCTGTCGCGGCATGCTACAAGTGTTAAAGACTGCGATGGAGCTCCGTATGCCACGGCAAACTGGCTGACACTGACGGCGGCGGTGCACAAATGCTGCGCAGCTAGCGCCATTCGACGGCCAACACCGCGGTTCCTGGTGTGTCCGCTGTGCCGTGCGTGTGATCATTGCTTGTACAGCCCTCTCGCAGTGTCCGGAGCAAGTATGGTGGGTCTGACACACCGGTGTCAATGTGTTCCTTTTTCCATTTCCAGGAGTGTATATTACATACCATTACTTCATAGTTTCAGTACACATCCTAGTACATCATTCCCCCTTGCTCAAGCTTCTGTCACAGTTCCTGAAAAGACTACTGTATAATGAGGGTAGGATTTGTTGAGAACGTGTCAGTTGGCTGTATGCCAGAAAGGCAAGTGTCATCAACTACCCATCTTGCTGACATTTGTCACCGTCTATGAACCCTCCAGAAATAAAGGGAACCACATACCTCATTGTGATGATTAAATAAAGAAATGGTACAAAAGATAAAATATTTAAACCAAACTGTTTCAAACAGTTTCAGCATACAGCATGTGCCTCCTAGTATTTTGTAAACTTATTTAAATATTTTACCAAACTGATGTTACCTATGTGTTTTAAGGAATAACAAAACAATTTGCTCACAAGGAGTGAATCTGGCATTTTGTACAGCTTGTATGTTTACAATTAAATGTGGCAGTAACTTAGACAGAAATGACAATAACTTTACTTTTATTTTATTTTGTATTCTTACTAAGCAAATTTAAAGTTTTTTTAATAGAAATGATCAATGCCTTTCTGTGAATGTTATTTATTGTGTAGCTCATATACAGGAGGCCATACAGCAAACCAAGGTGTTTTCTGCAAAGCCGACCTCCTTAAAACAGTAGTCTTGTACTAACTGTAACAGAAGCCCAAATGGGGACTGAAATAGTGGGACGTGTATTGGATATATGAAATAGTGGTATGTAATCTAATGTAAAGGCAGTATAGGTTATGCAGCAAGTTGTAACTTTTTATATTATCACCTGACTATGTACCTCTTGTAGTTTTGCACTGATAATGGTAGGCACTAGCTGAAACCTAGATTTATTTTAATAAAGTCTGAAAGGAAAGGACAATTGATTTCTTTGCTGAATCATTCTCAAAGTCTAAATGTTATCCAGTCAGTTCCCAAAATCACAAAGCCACATCAACAGCCACCAGCTCTAGTAAAATCAGCACATTCAGATTCTGTAAGCAGCCAACATCAGCAGCATGCAGAAATCATTTGAAAAAATGCCAAGAGAATAAATATGTAACAGAATCAAGAAGAGAAGCAAACATTTTCTTCTTGAAAAAGAAAAGGACAACAACAAAGGATATATAATCTTCCAGTTATTTGAAGTCTGTTACAACTTAAATAGATAACAAATTTCTTCAGGGTGGGCCACAAAGCCTCAACAAATTTGAACTAGGTCAGTGCTCCAGATGTACATTTCAAAAAGAAGACAAGGAATGCATATTCCGCATTGGATGTTGCTCTGGAGACAAACAGAGAAACAGGCACAAGTGTATGCATTACTACCCTTAGAGTCTCAAAGAATGGAAACTTCAAAAACAACTTTTGTATGCCTTGTCTGCACCTTTTTTGCACAATAAATGTACAAAAAGTTAGAAAGGCAATAAGGACGAGAATTCATTGTTCTGGGGTATACCTGTTTTTCTATTGGTCAATATTTTTTTCCAGAGTGTCTCATATTATGAGACTACTTCTGTTTTGATCCAAACTGGCTTGTGTGGGCTTTTTTAATATTCAAATATATTAATTATCAAGCAGCATGAATTCAACAACAAAAAATGCACAATATTGTTTTTAATTGTACAGCATTCATAGTATTTTGCACTTAGAGGTATCTCATGTTAAGGCAGCAAAATTGGAGGACATCATGCAAGTAGTTACTCGGACAGTTGGTTATTTAAGATCCCACAGTTTAATGTATTGACAATTGTCCCATTTAAACTAGAAATTTGTGGAAGATTATGGAGATTTTCGATACAAGAGAGAAGTTTGCAGCTTAGTTGCAGCAATGTACTGGAAAGAATTTCTAAATTAACTATGGCAATAAATCAGTTTTTAAAGGACAAAAGAAAGCCTGACCCCAAATGGAAGATCCAGAGGGAGTTGTAGAAACGGCATTTTTAGTGAATATTACAGAATGTACTATTGCTTTGAACACCTGCTTGCAATGTGGAAATCAAGTACTTTCTGAAATGACTGAAAAAGTTTGAGTTTTCATGAGAAAGGTTGCTCTGTGGGAAAGGAATTGTCCATCAGAGAATGCAGCATATTTCCATACATAGTCTTCTGTCCATGAAAGCAATTACATGGGGTATATTTCTCTAATTATTACAATAAAAGAGCAATTCCTCAAGCAATTTGGAGATATGTTAAATTTATCCCAATCTTTCGACTTCTTTTCAAGACCATTCGCTACTTTTGCAGATAAGAGTCCTGACAATTTTCAAATGGAATTAATAGCTGTACCATGTAATTCTTGTCTGAGACACAAGCTTTTTGAGAAGAAAATTCAGTAGAATTTATCAAACTTTCCATAATGAGAGTTTTCTCATCTTCAAAGCGAAGCTGCAAAATTATAGGTGCATAATGTCGATGCTTGGTCCAACGTATGTTTGCGAGAGATGTTTCCATCATTGGTGTGTGCCGTTACCAATGGTTTGTTCTGTCTGAATGTAGAAATTTTATGCTGGACATTAAACACATTGTAAATTAGACTTGTAATAATTAAATGCATTTTAAGTAACCTTTGAATCTACTCTGTTCAACCATCCTATTAAATCTTGCCTTCTTATTTAATAACACATGCTAGGAAATAAGAAACAAATTTAATGCATTACAGAGGATGAAATCACAGAAATGGTAAGGGAAGTATGTGGTGAGAAGGTGTGGGGAAGGGACGGGTGAGGAAGGTAGAGAATCTGTCATTTTGCCTGCACCTGCATGCACGTCAGCCACAGACACCTGCCCACATGCATGTATTCACACTTTTATGTTCTTAAAAACCTGTAAGTATTCATTTGTTGATACAGGGGAAGCTTATGTAGCCCAAGACAGTACGTAACCACAGCATTTAAATCTGTAAGTAACCAATCATGCTATATAGACAAAAATTTAGTTTAAATTTGTGCTTTCTGTCATAAAAACATTTGCATCTTAGTTGCAGTGTAACACCAATCAAGTTACTCATATGCGAGAATTTTGTTCACAACAAAATATTATGGGCAGTTTTGTCAAAACTTGTTGGAGATTATGACATATAGTAAATAAGAATGTAAAGTTATCTGTTTAAAGTTGTAGGAAATTTGATATATTAGTAAGGTATATTACTATTTGGAACACTTCTCTTACATTTTAACAGCTATAGCTAAAAATTTAGCACAATCCCCCCCCACCCCCCCCCGCCACCCCACCCGACATTGTTAACAATTTGAACTGCACAATATTGTTGTAACGAAATATTATCATTTTTTCAATTTTTTTTTATTTTTTATTTTTTGTATTATGGAAAATGTTTCTATTGATGCAAGAAGACTTTAAATATGATAAAAGTTAATCAGAGAAGTACTGTGAAAGGGGGTTACTTTGTGTCTGTAGTTATTAATTTGTGTAGTGCAACTTTGATCTTTATTTCAAATATCACACCTTATTCCTAAGGTCAGAGAAGCTACAACTTCTTTCCAGCATCCCATACCATCCAAAGACTGTTGCTTTATTTTTCTGTGCAACATTGTTTTGGATATCATAATTGCCGAGACATGTGTTCATGCTATTGGTAAAAAACTGAGGAAACGTGAACAGTCTCCTTGTGGTGTAGTATGTGCACTAAACATGAGGACATAAGCATAATATTAAAACTCCACTGGGCTACTTTGCAGCACACTGATACTTTCATGAAGTAAATGTTTGAAAATTGTCATTGTTCCTGTTTTCTGCAGTGTCAATAAAGGGAAGAAAAATCGCTAAGACAAACACACTTAAGCTAGATGGGATACTCTAAATAAAGAAGTACAGTTGATTTTCGCAAATGAGCTGCCTCCAAGGGAATTATCTGCAAAATTCATGGGAAAACTTTGCAGCTGAAGATGAAAGTGGCACGGTGCTTGACTGGAAGATCCATAGTGATTCCTAGTCAACTACCTGTATTCACAGAGGAGGTACAAAATCTGTTTGTAGCCGTGGAGCTGCAAAGTTGTCGTTTGGTTTTCCAATGAGATCTTTGGATCTGTGCTGTGCATTTAATGCATACCTTGACAAATCGAGAACAGTGCCTGTGTTCAAATATGAAATTTTTCCTGTAAAGGTGTGGTCTATGTCTTTTATGAGATGTCACAAGGCCTTTTGGTCTCAACAGACCTTGAAAAAATATTATCTATGCAAGGGTTTGACAAACTAAGAATTTTTTTTTCCTAATTTGGAAAACGAGCTATGAGGTATCCCACCAGAGAACATACAGAATTTTAACACAACAAATTTGATTGATGGTCCTGGCACCATAAGGGCAATCACTTATAGCACAACAAAGTATCCTGAACAAACAGAAAATACATCAAAATCATGTACTTCTATTGAGGTATGTGGAAATGCTGTTGGTGAATTGGCTGCTGCTTATGTTACTTATAAAGCCAATCAGTTATGGTCCACATGGGTAGAAGGTGGACCAGAAAATTTAAGATATTACCAAATGATAAGGGTGGCCTTTGAAGACAGCTTTCATCACTTAACCTTCGAATTTTAAAGAAGCAAGAAGGCCTAAAAGCTATCTTTGGTGATTCTCTAAGTTCCATATAAAACTATGTCTTAAGTCTCTGTGATGAAAACAACCAATTTGATCACACTCCTGCCAAATTTAACACCTCAATTGTAAGTGCTCAATGTATCAGTTTTTCAGACTCTAGAATCACATTGCAGATAAGATTGATAAAACAGAGAAGATGCTTCACAGTGCCTAGGGATGAATTCCCATGTCTTTTCAGAAAGCTGATGACTAACTTGGATCCAGTAATAAAGAAAAATTTGAGGTCATGATTCTGAGAGAACAGAATGTTTTCCTAGCACAGGAGCAAGGTTTTTGAGTGTCTTCCACAAGCAGTCCTTGAAAATACTTGTGCGTAATGACTGATCATGTGGGTGAGATGATATTGCGAGAATTAAATAATAGGAGGGAGGATGTAACAAAATGTTGTATGCCCAACTGTTGCAGAATATTAAATGTCCCCCTGGGATAAAGCATCAGACATGTGAACATTCAGGATGTCAACAATGCCAAGCATACAAGGGAAAAATAATCTGGAGAGAAAGGGAAACAGAATGAAATGCAATCCTCCTTTGAAGTTTAAAAACCTTCCAGTGAAATTTCTGTACTTACAGAGGCAACAGGGAATGAGAAAAATAATACTAGTGACATATTTTCTCTTCATGATTCTGATGAGAGCGTGGAACAGATTTGAACATGCCAGACACAAAATGTTTTCCTTCACAGGTGCTCTCAGACAACAGTAACACTCTGGAAACAAATGACAAAATGTTTTCCAAGAGGGCCTGCTTTTGGTGGTTGTCTTCAAGACCACCCTCTTCCCTGGCAAAAGTGCGGGAGTAATAAGTGAAGGATAGATGATGAATGACTTGGAATAATCAAAAATGTATTGGAGATGGCCAATTCATCCAGATGAAATTCTATAAAAAAAAGACAAATTTTGTATACTGTCAGTCAACTGAAGCGAACAGAAAGCCATGGCTATGATGAACAAATGACAAGTGGTATCACTGCTGAGGTGAAAAACTAGTGTTATTACTGTATAAAAAAATCATACAATACATAATATAAATTACATGTACACAACTACATATCAAACATTCACATTTTCAACTAATGTTTCGCTGGTCAACTGTGAGATTTTTTCTTTTTTTCTGGCCTTTAACGCTGGAAGAAGAGATGTCGCTATATTGCCCCATCTGGCAGGTCATTACCGTGATGAAAATTTCTCTATGGTAGTTAAAGATGTCAATCCAAGCAAAAAGAAACTATACAGATAGGCTGTATGTAAATTATGCAGATGTATTTTATTCATCTCATGACTTACATTTGCAATCCTTTTGGTTTGCGTACAGGAAACATGTCAATAGTTTATAAAACTGTTACAATGATTTTTACATTAAAAAGAATAGCACCATAAGGATATTTTTTGGGACGTGTAACACATCGTATCCAGCTCAAATTTCCAGTTTGTCCCACATGAATTCATCCAGTGACTAATAACACCTCAGTGTCAGTACCTCATACAGCTTTCTTTTAAGTGAATCTAAATTCATCTGCATCAACTTGTTCCCTTTTAATTTATTACAAATTTTCATTCCCATATATTAAGATCCCTGGGCAAACAATCAGAGGCAGTGGGTGGGAAGAATAAAATTTTTGTTGTTTCTAGTATCATGTGAATGGAAAAAATGCATTCCAAAGAGCTCAGCCACATTTGTGGCTGAATGCACAAGAAATATTATTTGTGACAAGATTACTGCTGTAGCTTCAGTGACAGAAGACACCTTACAATCAGTTTGGGATTAATTCAGCTGTCGGCTAGATGTTGTCCGGGCAGCCAATGGAGGACATATTGAACATTTATGATGTAATTTTTATAAACTTCTGTCTTTTCTAAGTAATTTAGTATGCAATTTGTTGGTGTTAAGCACTTCTTCCTAATAAATAATTCTATTTAAAATTGGGTCATTCTTTTTAGGACACCCCATAGTAGAAATAATAATAATAATAATAATAATAATAATAATAATAATAAACTTCAGTCATTAAACAGAAACTAGTGACACATACAACACAGAACAAAATTATAAATGAAGAACAAAAAGGCTGTTGCAAAGGAGCACGAGGATGTAAAGAGCAACTGATAATAGATGCAGAGGTGACATATCAAGCTAAAACTAAACAAAGGTCGCTACACTACGCATACATTGATTACCAAAAAGCTTTTGATAGTGTACCCCACTCATGGTTACTACAAATATTGGAAATATATAAAGTAGATCCTAAATTGATACAGTTCCTAAACATAGTAATGAAAAACTGGAAAACCACACTTAATATCCAAACAAATTCAAATAATATCACATCACAGCCAATACAGATTAAGCGTGGAATATACCAAGGAGATTCATTAAGTCCTTTCTGGTTCTGCCTTGCTCTGAACCCACTATCCAACATGCTAAATAATACAAATTATGGTTACAATATTAATGGAACATACCCACACAAAATCACACATTTGCTATACATGGATGATCTAAAACTACTGGCAGCAACAAATCAACAATTCAACCAATTACTAAAGATAACAGAAGTATTTGGCAATGATATAAATATGGCTTTTGGAACAGACAAATGTAAGAAAAATAGTATAGTCAAGTGAAAACACACTAAACAAGAAGATTACATATTGGATAACCACAGCGACTGCATAGAAGCGATGGAAAAAACAGATGCCTATAAATATCTAGAATACAGACAAAATTAGGAATAGATGATAGAAATATTAAGGAAGAGCTAAAAGAAAAATATAGACAAAGACTAACAAAAATACTGAAAACAGAATTGTCAGCAAGAAACAAGACAAAAGCTATAAATACCTATGCTATACCAATATTGACCTACTCATTTGGAGTAGTGAAATGGAGTAACACAGACCTAGAAGCACTCAATACACTTACACGATCACAATGCCACAAATATAGAATACATCACATACATTCAGCAACAGAAAGATTCACATTAAGCAGAAAGGAAGGAGGAAGGGGATTTATCGACATAAAAAACCTACATTAAGGATAGGTAGACAATTTAAGAAAATTCTTTCTAGAACGAGCAGAAACTAGCAAAATACACAAAGCAATCACCCACATAAATACATCGGCTACACCACTACAATTTCATAACCACCTCTACAACCCTTATTTCACATAACATCAACAGATACAAAGAAAGTAAATTGGAAAAAGAAAACACTACATGGCAAGCACCCGTATCATCTAACACAGCCACACATCGATCAAGACGCATCCAACACATGGCTAAGAAGAGGCAATATATACAGTGAGACAGAAGGATTCATGATTGCAATACAGGATCAAACAATAAACACCAGATATTACAGCAAGCATATTATCAAAGATCCCAATACCACAACAGATAAATGCGGACTTTGCAAACAACAAATAGAAACAGTAGATCACATCACAAGCGGATGTACAATACTAGCAAATACAGAATACCCCAGAAGACATGACAACGTCGCAAAAATAATACATCAACAGCTTGCCTTACAAAATAAACTTTTAAAACAACACGTTCCTACATACAAGTATACACCACAAAATGTACTGGAGAATGATGAATACAAATTATACTGGAACAGAACCACTATAACAGATAAAACAACGCCACATAACAAACCTGACATCATACTCACCAATAAAAAGAAGAAATTAACACAACTAATTGAAATATCCATACCCAATACAGCAAAAATACAGAAGAAAACAGGAGAAAAAGTTGAAAAATACATCCAACTGGCTGAGGAAGTCAAGGACAGGTGGCATCAGGATAAAGTTGACATTATACCAATTATACTTTCAACTACAGGAGTCATACCATGCAATATCCAGCAGTACATCAATGCAATACAGCTACATCCAAACTTATATATACAACTTCAGAAATCCGTAATTATTGATACATGTTCAATTACCCGAAAGTTCCTAAACGCAATGTAACATATACCGTACAGTTAAAAGGAAGTGACGCTTGATCAAGGTCCACGTCACTTTCATTCCGAACCAGACCTAAGGTCTGAGAAAGGAAAGATAATAATAATAATAATAATAATAATAATAATAATAATAATAATAATAATTATTATTATTATTATTAAGTAGTAGTAGTATTAATATCAACAACATCAACAACAACAATAACAATAATAAACAGAAACAGGAAGAATATGGAAAATTATAAAAACAATCAGCAGAATTGTAATGTGGGACCCGCAATAACAATCTTAAGATAACCAAAACCACATCAATCACAGGAAAAGAAGCAGCTTAATAACAGATTTCATCTTGCATATGCAAACAAGAATTGTGCTCCACAGTGGCAATACCAGCCATTTAACTACCCTGCAGACCCTAGTTAGGTGAATAATAGTAATGTTGATAATGATAATCTGAGCAGAAATGGTACTGCAGACATTAACCAACCGTATGTACCATATTCCGAAAACTTCATTTGACTCTGCTGACAACAAACTATAACCAGGAAAATAAGCAGTTTTTCCACGAGATAATGTAATCAGATAGATAGATAATCTATTCGCCAAGCAGCAGCATGAGAACACACATATAAAGAAAGCTTGTACTCGTGCAAAGTTTTGGTTCCAAGGGCTCCTCCTAGCAGATGGGTTAAAGGGGAAAGGAGAAGGGAAAGGAACTGGAGAAGTTTAGGAAAAGGAGTAGAGTTAAAAAACTCAGTAAGAAGCCAGGGTCAGGGGAGAATTAGTGGATGGGATGAGAGGCAAATACTGATTGTTAGGGACTGCACTGGACAAGATCTGAAAACCTGAGAGCTGTTGAGTTCTGAGAAACTGGTGAATCCAAATAGCATGTGTAGTGAAGCAGCCACCATGATCATGAATGTCATGTTGCAGAGCATACTCTGTGGCAGGATATTGTGTGTTGCGAGTATACACCCTCTGTCTATACCCATTCATCTTAACTGCCACTTGATGATATTCTTGACAATGTAGGAAACCGAACAGTGTTTACACAGCAACCAATATATGACATTGTTTCATAGGTGTTTCCCTTTGGTGTTATATGTTTTGCCAGTTACAGGGCTAGTGTGGGTAGTGGTAGGAGGATGCATAGTGAAAGTCTTGCAGCGTGGATGGCCACAGAGGTAGGAGCCATAGGGCAAGGAGATGAGTCCAGAATGACCATGGCATCCCACAAGGATATTTCAGAGCTTGGGAGGGCAACCAGAAACTATTCTAGATGCAGTGGGAAAAATCTCAGATAGAATGGATCTCATTTCGGGGTGTGATTTTAGGAAGTCATGGTCTTGTCAGAGTAGCTGATAAATACATTCAAGGCCAGGATAATACTATGTGACAAGTTATGTGACCTTCAGCTATTTTTCGGAAGGATCAATAGTACCAGAATTGGATGTGATGGCCTTGGAAATCTTCATTTGAACCAGGCTGGTGGAATACTTGTGTCCAGTCAAGGCTGAGATGTGAGCATGGTGGAGTACTGCTGTAAAGAGTCTGCATCTGAACAAATATATTTGTCTTTAATTCCAAGGCTGTATGGAAAGGAACATTTGACATGGGAAGGATAGCAACTGTCAAAGTGTAATGTCTGTCATTTGTTAGTACATTAATGTGGATAGAAGTGTGTAGCTGGACTTTGTTGAGCATGAAATGAATATCAAGTAAAGTAGCATGGTACTGAGAATAGGACCACTTGAAATTTAATTGGGAGACAGCATTTAGAGATTCTAGGAAGTTTAGCAGTTCAGTCTCACCACAATTCCAGTAGCAAACATGTCATCAATGTATGTAAACTAAACCAGGGTCTGAAGACTTATGGATTCAAGGAAATCCCCCTCCAAACAATACATGAAGGGGTTGGCGTAGAAAGGAGACATTCTTTTTTGCATCATATACCACTTTTCTTGTGAGAAATTCTCATCCACTCATTACCTCTTGTTAACAATTATCTGTTCTTGCAAGTTTTGTACGAATTTTTCCAATTTTTAGAAATTTTTTCCTTGTTCTTCCATTTTTCAATCTTTTTCCACCCTCTGCTTCTCTTTCCTTGCCAATCTCATTATTTATAACACTCCCTATATCCTACCTTGCCATGGTGAATCCCCTCATACACTCCTGGAAATGGAAAAAAGAACACATTGACACTGGTGTGTCAGACCCACCATACTTGCTCCAGACACTGGGAGAGGGCTGTACAAGCAATGATCACACGCACGGCACAGTGGACACACCAGGAACCGTGGCGTTGGCCGTCGAATGGCGCTAGCTGCGCAGCGTTTGTGCACTGCCACCGTCAGTGTCACCGAGTTTGCCGTGGCATACGGAGCTCCATCGCAGTCTTTAACACTGGTAGCATGCCGCGACAGCGTGGACGTGAACCATATGTGCAGTTGACGGACTTTGAGCGAGGGCGTATAGTGGGCATGCGGGAGGCCGGGTGGACGTACCGCCGTATTGCTCAACACGTGGGGCGTGAGGTCTCCACAGTACATCGATGTTGTCGCCAGTGGTTGGCGGAAGGTGCACGTGCCTGTCGACCTGGGACCGGGCCGCAGCGACGCACGGATGCACGCCAAGACCGTAGGATCCTACGCAGTGCCGTAGGGGACCGCACCACCACTTCCCAGCAAATTAGGGACACTGTTGCTCCTGGGGTATCGGCGAGGACCATTCGCAACCGTCTCCATGAAGCTGGGCTACGGTCCTGCACACCGTTAGGCCGTATTCCGCTCATGCCCCAACATTGTGCAGCCCGCCTCCAGTGGTGTCGCGACAGGCGTGAATGGAGGGACGAATGGAGATGTGTCGTCTTTAGCGATGAGAGTTGCTTCTGCCTTGGTGCCAACGATGGTCGTATGCGTGTTTGGCGCCGTGCAGGTGAGCGCCACAATCAGGGCTGCATACGACCGAGGCACACAGGGCCAACACCCGGCATCATGGTGTGGGGAGCAATCTCCTACACTGGCCGTACACCACTGGTGATCGTCGAGGGGACACTGAATAGTGCACGGTACATCCAAACCGTCATCGAACCCATCGTTCTACCATTCCTAGACTGGCAAGGGAAGTTGCTGTTCCAACAGGACAATGCACGTCCGCATGTATCCCGTGCCACCCAACGTGCTCTAGAAGGTGTAAGTCAACTACCCTAGCCAGCAAGATCTCCGGATCTGTCCCCCATTGAGGATGTTTTGGACTGGATGAAGCGTCATCTCACGCGGTCTGCACGTCCAGCACGAACGCTGGTCCAACTGAGGCGCCAGGTGGAAATGGCATGGCAAGCCATTCCACAGGACTACATCCAGTACCTCTACAATCGTCTCCATGGGAGAATAGCAGCCTGCATTGCTGCGAAAAAAAGGTGGATATACACTGTACTAGTGCCGACATTGTGCATGCTCTGTTGCCTGTGTATGTGCCTGCGGTTCTGTCAGTGTGATCATGTGATGTATCTGACCCCAGGAATGTGTCAATAAAGTTTCCCCTTCCTGGGACAATGAATTCATGGTGTTCTTATTTCAATTTCCAGGAGTGTATATTACATCGCTTCTTTTCAAAATGCACTATCGTAACTAAGGTCGTAAGGCCTAACATTGAAAGTCCCTGATTCTGGATGTAATCATTCTCTACACCAGCCTCTTCAAATAAAGCAACCTCTTGCACTTACCTGGCTTATCTGTGAACTGTGTGCGTCATCTGCCAATTTCCACTCCACCAGATTTCTTTCCTTCTACAAAATCCTGCAGTTATCTGCCATTCATGTTTCCTTCCATGGTGTTATCTGCCAAGCCAACTTCAAACTGCAATAACATGCCAGTGTTCAACTCCAATTGCTATCCCTCCTCCTCCTAAACCACATCAGTTGTGTTCCCCCTCCTGTCCCTCTGCAGCTCGATAAACTGTGACACCATCAACCACTACTCCTCTCCTACAAACTGAGCTTGGCTAACCTCCTTAACATCTCACACACTTCATCATTGCCTCTTAGGCCTACAATAACCCAATTGTGACAACCAGTCGCAACAGTACAGTATTCCGAGTCTCTCATCTAAAGCACCCTCCCCTCCTGAATTACATTTATTAGGAAAGTGCCTAACTTTCAGCCCTAAACCTGCATTTAATCATGTTGCTATGGTGAAGAACCTGCTTTCCCTCACACGTGATGTCAATTGGAAATATCACTTTGAAACTCAGTCCTAAAACATTTCCAATAGCAAATCTATCATTGAACACTGCCTTGAACAGTTGAGACAACAGTCCCAAATCGATCCACAACCACTAACTCAAAATCATTCCTCATCAGCCTTACAAGAATTCCTCACATCCAGCATTGCTCCACAATACTTCCTGAGGTCCGTACAACATGACCTTAACCTGTTCTCTGCAGAACTCCATGTTGTGTGTCCTCTAAAAGCTGATAACTCCATCATTATCCTCACAACAAAGGATCTACCACTATGGTACTTGACTGACAGGAGTATGTTACTGAAGGTCTATGCCACATGTCTGGCAACTCTACATACAGTATCTGCCATCTAAGAACCTGTCCCTGTGATTCAAAATAACCTGCAGTTCCTTGTTAAAATCTCAGGCTCCTCACAGGGACCAATATGTCAATCCATATATTTTCTTAGCCCAACCAAACCATGCACACCCACATTTTACCTCCTTCCTTAGATCCACAAAGCCAATCATCCTGGCTATCCTATACCTTCTGGCTTCAAAGCACCCACTGAACATATTTCTGAATTAGTCAATCAGTAGCTGCAACCCATAGTACAAAGGCTTTCATCCTACATTAACGACAACAACAAATCCTAGATCATCTGACATCTGTGCCCATTCCACCCCACACACACACACCTTACTTGTCACCACTAATGCCATCTTTCTCTATACAAACATCCCCATGTGCATGGTCGGTCTGCTCCTGAACATTTCCTTCGTCAGAGTCCACCCGATTCCAAACCTATGACATGCTTCCTTCTCACCTTAATCAACTTTACACTTACCAGCAACTACTTCATGTCCGAGGAGAAAACATACAATCAAATTAAGGGTATGGCCATAGGAACCAGGATGTCTCCTACTTATGCTAACCTTTCATGGATAGATTGGATGGTGCCTTCCTGCAATCAGTAAGCCTCCAACACCTGGTTTTGTTTATATACATTTATGACATATTTGCCATATGGGCTCATAGTGAGGCTGACCTGTTAAAATTCCTGGAACCTCGAAGTACCGTCTCCCAATTAAATTTCACATGTTCCTATTCCAAATCCTGTACCACTCTCCTTGATGTTGATCTGATCATCACCAATGACCAGATACAGACGTCTATCCACACTGAACTACTAACAACAGTACTTTCGTTTTGTCAGTTGCCATCCATTCCATGTCAAATGTTTCCTTCCATACAGCCTTGGCATTCAAGGCAAATATATTTATCAGATGCAGACACTTTGTACACCACCACCACCACCACCACCACCACCACCACCTCAGCCTTCACTGGATTTAATTACCCCACAAGTCTAGTTAAAAAGCAGATTTCCCAGGCCATCACATCCAATCCTGGTGCTGCTGATCCTCAAAAAACAGCTTTGTAGCACACCACTTGTCACTCAGTATTATCCTCATCTTGGATTTATTAATCAGCCACTTTGACAAGGCCATGACTTCCTAAAATCATGCCCTGAAATGAGATCCATTCTGTCAGATTTTGCCTCCTGCACCTAGAACAGCTTCTTGTCACCCTCCAAGTCTCTGTAATATCCTTGTCAGACACTATGCTCATTCTGCATCCATTTCTCTACCCTATAGCTCCTATGACTGGGACTGTCCTTGCTTCAAGACTTGCCCTATGCACCCTCCAGCCACCAACTATACTAGCCTTGTAACTGGCAAAACATTTACTATCAAATGGATAGCTACCTGTGAAACAAATCATCATATACCAGTTGTTGTGTACATACTGGCCTTTTACAACGGCATGACCAGTATCAATTTGTCAGTTATGATGAAAGGGCATAGGCAGAGGTTGTATATCAGTCCCACACAATACTGTGATGCATAGCATGCTCTACAACATCTGTTGTGATGTCAGTACACGTTTCACCACATTTGCCATTTGGATTCTTCCCCCAGACACCAGTTTGTCAGCAGACTGCGGTGGGAACTAACATTATGTCCTCAATTCTTGCCACCCACCTGACTTTAATCTACTACAGCATCCCCTCTGTTATATACAATGCACTCAGCTTTTTACTCTTATTAACTCATGCATGAGGTTTCAGCAGTAAGCTCTTTCTTGCATAAGACACTATCTTCCACCTCAAAGCTCTCAGGTTTTCAAATCTCATCTGGTTCAGTCCCAAACAACCAGTCTTTCCTTCTCATCCTGTCTGGTATGTCTCCCCTAACCCAGGGCTCTAAGTGACTTTTCTGAACTCTACCCCTTTTCCTAAACTTCTCCAGTTACTTTCCCTTCATCGCTCTCCCTTCTCTTTCAACCCTTCTACCAGAGGGACCCACTATCTCCAAACATTTGCATAAGTAAAACCTTTTTTTCTATGTGAGTTCTCCTGTCACTGCTTGGTGAGTAGATCTTTATCTACTCAATGGCAACATATACTATCAGACTATCGAAAACTCTGTTGCATGCTGCTATACAAGCTGTGGTGAGAGACATACCTGCTAAGGTGACAAGAGGCATGGGTGATGCAGCAAGTGTTATTTCCTAAGGCATCTTTGGAAAATTTTGTCTGATGATTAACCAGCCCAATTTGTTGCAGTATCATAGTAGCTATAGGCACAGCACAAAATTTCAGATAATTAAATGGGAGATCTGTGTTCTGCTGGTGCTAAGAAATGTAGAAATGATAGGCATGTCGCTCAGAGTAAATGCATTATTCATGGACTGTCTAATAGATATTCATTTCTTGTGTGAAAAGAAGGTTATAGTAGATGCCTACATGGGGAAATGATATATTATGTTAATAAATGTAAAGCACAATCTCATCTCATCGAGGCTATGGAAAAAATTTCCAGGTGATCAAATCAGAGTTCACTGACACAGAAAATAAAAAATCATGACACCAGCATTCCAAAATACTGACTCAACTGAAAACTGAACTGCATATTAAATTGAAGTTTAGAGAATCTCAGTATTTAACGAAAATTCAGAGAAAATGTTTAGTTAATATTTCAGGGAAATGAGCTCAGGTATCTGATGAAAAAGTAGTGTCATCAGTACCATATGAACCATTCTATCTACCTTTCTGCCCATTCCTTGTTTGAAATGGACAGCTGTAGCAAAAGACGTACAGATAACACAGCTCTACAAAATAATTTTTTTTTTTCATTGCCAGGGAAGTTTGAACGAAAATGGGATATTGTTATGATACTCATTCCGAGTATATTTGTACGTTTTACAAATTGGCTCTGGTTTTTCAGATATAGGTTATTTGTGGAAATGAGAGTTTCATGTGGATAATATCGACTGCAGGGTCCATATATGGTGTAATGTATTTGCTACCTGTTTTTTAATTAGTGATATTGTCCTACCTTTATTAAACAAATGTGCTCAGGGAGTGCATCTGTGTGGTTGAGGATTACATCATGCAAACATCACACTGTCAGCATGTGTTCAGTCCCGTTGTGCGGTGCGTGTGTTGAAGATATTGAGGGTTGTGCAGATTTGAATTCGGCGGTACTCGACATTCATTTGTTGACCGAGGTAATCCCCGCAACAGCCGATAGGTAGCGTTCAGTGTAAACAAGAAAAATGGTGATGGTCGAAAGTCACACACATGTGCAGTGCAGCTTCAAGGAGATAGAACCTTTTCATCGTGACGTAGCAAATAAGAGGTGAGTATTCATTTCATACAAAACAATTAATGATGTTTGTTGGATGTGATTTACATGCAAATACAAGAAAGTTCTGCATAATATGTAGTATTTGTGCAATTTTGTTTTAGGAAAACATGAGTTCTTCACGCCGTCTTTGCGTGGGCACCCCATAAAGTTTGTAAATGCTGTGTGGAGTGCTTACGGCAGTGGACAAAACGAAAAAGGAAAAGCTTAAACTTCGGAGTGCCTATGGTATGGCGAGAGCAGAAGAACCATACAGATGATTGCTATTTTTGCATTGTTAATGTGAAAGGTTTTAATAGGTTCAAAAAATGAAAGTGGGAATATCCCGATTTGGAGTCAGCAAGAAGACCGGTGGTGCACAGCAACGATGTTCCTGTACCAACCTTCACAACATTACCCACGCCTGGAACAGTTTTGTCGCTGTTGTAAAATGTTTTTTGGGCAATTATAAAGCTCCCAATTACGGGGAACTGGTCAAAAACATGCTCACTAACTTTCAAAACTTAGGAGCTAACATGAGCATAAAATTTCACTTCCTTCACAGCCCCTTGGATCGATTTCCTCGTAATCTAGGTGATTTCAGTGAGGAACAAGGAGAGCAGTTCCATCAAGATATGAAAGGAATAGAGGAAAGATATAAAGGAAGATGGGACAGGCATATGATGGCAGATTATTGCTGGAATCTGCAACGTGACTGTTCTGAAGAGACCCATAAAAGGAAAGCGTGCAGGAAGCGGTTCGTCATGGACGGAAAATGATATACTTATAGAGAAACTTTTCAATTATGTTTAATACGTGGACAAACGCCTATCAGGTTTTCATAGAAGCTATTTATAAAGATTATTTTCTTTTTTCATTGTAGTTTGTAGCGCTTGAGTTCAGTATTAGCAATTTTTTTCTAATTTTAAGAATAAATCATGCATTATCTCAAAAACTAGAGCCAAACTGCATAAATGGTTGCTATATTCGTCCTCAGCACCACTAACTCATCCTAAAGCCACTGAAATATCCTTGGCAAGAAAATGAGTGTTGACCAGTGTAATAATAGACTGGAAGTGATCAAACAGTCAATTTTCTAACCTCTTGTTATCTGCAGCTAGGGCTGGGAAAAGTATTAAGCTGGTATTGCCCATAAGGGAAATTAATAAAATAATCATCCTGTGAGAATCTGACCAGAAAATTTTCATCAACATCAAGGGGATCACATACTCCATTTCCATTATTTTAAGTGTCATACTGACAGAAACTTCTAGACAGAGCCTCTCTAAAGTAACCTGCTTTTATTTTTACAGGTCATAGCGACCACTTTAGAATGACGTCATTTACTCTCAATGTGAGTGGTGCTGTGATTACAGCAGCACTAGACTATGTATTAGGCCTGTAATTCATAAAAGAATTACTTTATATGTGGAAGATTTGTTGACTGCCATTCGGTAGTGAAAGAATAAATTTCTTGGGGCACATTATTATGCCTCAAGGTATCCTAACTGCAACAAAAATACAAACAGTTCATTACTTTCCAGTATCCCAGCCAACTTCTAGTGTAATTTCATCCCAGGCCAACTACTAAATGCAGAACCATTACTAAACTTACTACACAAACAGATATCATAAATTTTGTCAGAAGCGTGCCAATCTGCTTTCATCAAGATCAAAGATGTGCTAGCTAATTCACAATTGTTGTACGAACTGGATATGTATCAGGATTTTTGTTTGACAACTGGTGCTTCATTCACCAGGTTGGGAGATTATCTCTTCAAAATCATACATATTTACAATAGATGATCTGTCTGTACAATACCATTTGCTAATGAGCCTACACAACCACTGAATTAGAAGTTCTCACAATTATGTTCATTTTTAGGAAATTCCATCATTGTTTTGTTGGTAATCACACCAAATCATATTGTGATCACCAACCTTTAAGCTTTCTTCTTCATTGCACTAGGGATCTTGGAGTGGCCAAATGTGCAGGGAAAATCAATGTCTACTGCTATTTTCCTTTCCTCCAAAGGAGAGTATAATGGATTATCCATAAATGCCTAGTCTGTCAAAACGTTAAACCTTTGAACCATGGCTTCAAATATGAGCTACACCTAATCATTGCCAAGAAACCCCAACAAACCCTTGCCATTGACTTTAAATGGGCCCCTTCCCTGGGGCTGTGCAGGTGTTAAACACATTTTTGCAATATGAAAGCTATCTTCAAAATAGGTCAACTTACATATCTTGGAAAATGCCACTAGTGCAGTGACAACATTACAAATTATTAAATAATACATTCCACATGTTGGCAATCAAGAAGCAATCATTTCTGATAACGCACAACTTTACTAGTGTAAAATGGAAACAGTTCTTGCATGTCTATGATACTGAGCAGATCCAAAAATCAAGGTACAATCCTGAAATTAAATCCAGAGAAAGAGAGCTTTGAGAGTTGGACAGATTAATGAGAACTTCTGCTTCAAACAAATTTTGTGGCCAAATTACTTTGCATGACTTTAAGGATATTTTAATAATCTACTTCATACCTGTATAGTATGTTCTCCTACTCTTGTCTCATTCTCTTCAACTTCTTCTCAATATATGAGGCAGAATCCTCACCTGCACAAAGAACATTATGTATAAGAACAGATGTATGCAGAATAGTTAAAATGTGAACAGAAACAGAGGAAAATGTTTCTGAAAGACATTTATTTTAGTACTATGAATATTATATATAACAATACAAGTGAAGGATAGTTGCTACTCACCATCTGGCGGAGATGCTGAGTCATGATAGGCACAATAAAAAGATTCACACAATCAAAGCTTTCGGACAAAAAGGCCTTTGTCAACAGCACACGCGCATGCACACACAAAAACACACACCCCCCCCCCACACACACACACACACCCCCCCCCCCCACACACAGACACACACACCCACACACCCACACACACAGACACACACACCCACACACACAGACACACACACCCACACACACAGACACACACACCCACACACACAGATACACACACCCACACACACAGACACACACACCCACACACACAGACACACACACCCACACACACAGACACACACACCCACACACACAGACAGACACACACACCCACACACACACAGACAGACACACACACCCACACACACACAGACAGACACACACACCCACACACACACAGACAGACACACACACCCACACACACACAGACAGACACACACACCCACACACACACAGACAGACACACACACCCACACACACACAGACAGACACACACACCCACACACACAGACAGACACACACACCCACACACACACAGACAGACACACACACCCACACACACACAGACAGACACACACACCCACACACAGACAGACACACACACCCATACACACAGACACACACACCCACACACACAGACACACACACCCACACACACAGACACACACACCCACACACAGACACACACACCCACACACAGACACACACACCCACACACAGACACACACACCCACACACAGACACACACACCCACACACAGACACACACACCCACACACAGACACGCCCACACACAGACACACCCGCGCGCTCACACATGCGCAGACGCGCATAAACGCAACTTGCACATATATCTGCAGTCTCAGAGAGCTGAAACCAAACTGCAAACAGCAGCACCAGTGCATGATGGGAGTGGCATCTGGGTGGGGGCAATGAGGAGGCTGTGGCGGGAAGTCACTGTCCTCACCCATCCAGCCTCCTCTCTGTTCCAATCCCAGCACTACACTACACAGCCGTCATTTCACCGCCACACCCAGCCTTTTAATATGTTTTCATTTCTTTTGTTCCTCTCCTTTCTGCTACTTATCCCCTCCCCTCTCTGCACCTTCTCTCCTACCCTCCATCTAAACTGCAACACTTCACTGGCTGCCACTCTCACCATACTATCTATCCCTTCCCCTACCCGCCAAAGCCTCCTCCTTGCCCCCACCCAGTTGCCACTCCCATCCTGCACTGGCGCTGCTGTTCGCAGTGTGGTTTCAGTTCTCTGAGACTGCAAATGTGTGTGCAAGTTGCGTTTGTGTGTGTGTGTGTGTGTGTGTGTGTGTGTGTGTGTGTGTGTGTGTGTGTGTGTGTGTGTGAGAGAGAGAGAGAGAGAGAGAGAGAGAGAGAGAGAGAGAGAGAGAGAGAGAGACAGATTAACAGAAACAGACAAAAATCTTGCTGAAAGACATTTATTGGCACAAATGACTTTTTCTTGGGAAGTTCAGTTAGCAGAGCACACGCACATGAAAGGCAAAGGTCCCCAGTGCATGTCTGAGTCCTCCACAGAGTTTTAATCTGTCACCAATTTTCATATCGGAGCACACTCCACTGAAGGGTGAAATATTTACTATGAGGACATTTATTACAGCTTCAAAAGCCACAGGTATTTAACACTTACCCCAAGTCAACAAAAATTTGAATCTGAGGAATAATGTTTGTTGAAACTGTAACGTAACTCTGACTATCTATCATTAAGTTGTTTATGATCAACAAAGAGATGTAAATGAGTGTAATGTTACTACCTAGCCAGTGTTTCATACACCGGAGCAGCGGACGACCACTTCTGCTTGTTTTAATGCCAGCTCCTCTTAGTGTTTCTTGGTCCAAGATGCTGCTGGTATTTGCTACAACACAAAAACACATGCTATGTAATGGTACTTTTTAGCAGTGTACTGTTTCTTAGTTATGATTTTATTTGTGATAAAAATAAAACATGTACATAATTTCATATTTTTAACAAATAATTCTGAAAAATAAAAGTAGAGCACCTGTAATACAGCTGATGGGTTAAAAATCAAATGTGTGTCTGAAATGTGATTCAAATGTATTCATAGTTTAAATAATAAAATCTTACAATTACACTGGAGATGAATATGTTGTGTGACACAATATGCCGCTGTTGATGGTTTTAATTTTATAAAGTTCTTGTCTTAATAATTACTAGGACATTCTGTTCTAGTGTGTGCTTGTGTGTGGTCAATGAGGGGTAAATAAGAGGAAAAGGAAAATGCATGGGTGGGATGGGGGGAGGGAGCCTTGTGAAAATGCAAAGACCACTGTCAGACTTTAGTCACAACAGACATGCCGATAGAAGTTTACAATGTCATCTCTCCTTAGTCGCTCAAGAGGAGACCAAAAGCACCAGCTTCAAATACTTCCTGATTCAGCAGCTCACAATCAAATAATACAGAAGAGAAAAAAAAGAAAAAAACCTGAGTAGTCCACTATGCCTCACTAATGAACTTATTGGTGTGCAAATTGTGTAAAACGTGCCTTGCAGGGAGAGTATCTTGTGGATATACAGAAAATGGCCAGCAGTCATCAGGAAAAAGATAGAACAAGATAGCAAAGGGGAAGTCCATAATCATAACACAGGACTAGAAAAGAATTTGCCAGACATCAGACAAATACGGATAAGTGGAAGGTGGGGGGTGTCTGAAGGATGTCACTCAGTGGGAATCTCATGGGAGTGGAGGAAACCAAGAAGGGATTTAGGTGACACATCTCATGATGTAGAGAAAGTTTTTTACAATTGTGGTTCTTAGATGTTGTACACATTCCAATCCCCCACTACATGCACCAGACACTCATTTAAATCTGAAGTTTAGTGGTCACTGTGCATCCACAAAAAGCTGAACATCGGTTGTAAGTCAGCTGGAGTGAGATATGAGCTACCAGATTCATTTGAAGGACACAAACAGGCATTGGGTCTGCCTGGTGAATTGAGAAGATTAGCAAAGAAAAGTTATTTTTTGTCTCCAGACATTAATAGACAGGATGAGCCTATCTTCAGATAGTATCTGACTTGGTTATGGAGTTCTTATCTTGAATAAATTTGTTTGATGCGTAGTTCACTCCTCAATATTTTCCATATAAAATTATGTTCTTTCATGGGCCATTTGATTCTATTCTTGTGTATAGTATAAAATGTATTATGATATGGGGTTCTAGGAGATACAGGAAGTACACAGTACATAATAAAGCTGGGATTCCAGAGCTAGTTATGTAGAATTGGGAATGAAAATTTGGCAAATGAGATAAAGGTCTAATGTAAAGGCTTGGCAAATGTTTTGTCTGGAGTGTGGCACTATATAGGACAGAAACATGGACACTGTGATGAGAGAATGAAAAAATGTTAGAAGCATTTGAGATGTGGATATGGATGAGAATGGAGAGAATAAGCTGGATGGAAAGAGTCAGTAATGAAGGAGTACTGGAAAGGGTTGGCGAGAGAACATGTCTGCTGAAGGTTTTAAGAGAAAGGAAATAGAACTGGTTGGGACATTCAATGAGAAGGGAGTGCTTGCTAATAGATGATTTGGACGGATTGGTGTTGTCATAACAGCCGTCTGTGTCATGTCTGCTGTGCAGTGAGCTACATTAATTTAAGTATTAACTGTATTTTTCTTACTTGTCACTTCTTCTGCGTGTTTTTGCTTTTACGAAGCTTTAATTGACGAGTGCTACTAATAGTGTCCCAACGATTTCGTGTTTGTTTTGAATACAGTCAGAGAGAGTCCCTTTAGTCAGCCACAGTGCCAGTAGTGCTAGTGTTTGTTTACAATACAGTCCAGAGACAGGTAGTGCTAGTTTCATTGTTTTCTACAAGAAGTGTATAGTAACAACAGTTTAGTCAAATATCAGCCACCTTTAGTGAATTAGCAGTCTAGTTAAAAGTTGATTAACTCTCTACAGTAAATTGATTTCTTATGATGGATAGGATGTGCGACTGCTGTGTACGGACGCAGGAGGAGCTGGCTAGTGTTCGCAAACAGCTGAATGTGTTGATAGCAACGGTCAGCCATCTTCAGGCTGCTGCCTCGGAGTGTAGCAGCAGTGGGGAGTCTGGTGCATTGCATGGTACACCACAGGTGTTACATGCTTCACCCATTGTCACTGCTGTCAAGACATCTTCACGGGTACCGGGCATGGTTGGGCCATCCTCTCCCCAAGGGGAGTGGCAGGTTCAGCGGCGTTCATGGTGCACGAGGCGGAGGGTCAATGTGCAGGCTGGCCGTGTGGCATCACCCGCTCTGCCTGTGAGTGGAAATGTGGCCTCTTCTTCAGCAAGGTCTGAGCAGGCACACGGGGGGAGGGGTTTATTAGTGATTGGGAGCTCCAACATTAGGCAGGTGATGGAGCCCCTTAGGGAAATAGCGGAAAGGTCAGGGAAGAAGGCCAGTGTTCACTCTGTCTGCTTGCCGGGGGGGCCTCATCTGAGATGTGGAGGAGGCTCTGCTGGCGGTGATAGAGAGCAGTGGGTGCACCTGACTGCAAATTGTTGCTCATGTTGGCACCAATGACTCCTGCCGTCTGGGTGCAGAGATCATCCTCAGTTCATACAGGCAGTTGGCGGAGATCGTGAAGGTGGAAAGCCTCACTCACGGGGTGGAATCTGAGCTAACTATTTGTAGTGTCGGTCCCAGAACTGATCGCTGTCCTCTGGTTTGGAGCCGAGTGCAAGGCTAAAACCAAAGATTCAGATGATTCTGCGGAGATCTGGGGTGCAAATTTCTTGACGTCCGATATCGGGTGGAGAATTGGTCAGGCATGCACTACACGCAGGAAGCGGCCACAAGGGTAGCGGACTATGGGTGGAGTGCACATGTGGGGTATTTAGGTTAGAGAATTCCTTCCCTAGGCCCGACAAGATGCCTCCTGACATGTGGCAACGTAGGAGTAGGCAAAATGCAACAGGGAATAACAATATTAATCTGCTAATAGTAAACTGCAGCAGTGTCTATAGAAGGGTCCCAGAACTGCTGTCATTAATAAACGGTCACAATGCCCACATAGTACTAGGGACAGAAAGTTGGCTGAAACCAGACGTAAACAGTAATGAAATTCTAAACTCAGATTGGACTGTATACCGCAGAGACAGGCTAGACAGTGAAGGGGGAGGCATGATGAGAAGTCCAATAGTATCGAAGGAGATTGACGGAGTTCCGTAATGTGAAATAATTTGGGTGAAGGTCATGGATAAAGCAGGCTCAGACATGGTAATTGGATGTCTCTATAGGCCCCCTGGCTCAGGAGCTGTTGTGGCTGAGCACCTGAAGGACATGTTATAGTTTTGGGTGCAGATTTTAATTTAACAGATACAGACTGGGAGACTCGAATGTTCATAACGGATGGCAGGAACAAAGAATCCAGTGAAATTTTTTAAAGTGCTTTATCTGAAAACTACCTTGAGAAGTTAAACAGAGAACCGACTCATGTTGATAAAATATTAGACCTTCTGGTGACAAACAGACCCAAACTATTTGAAACAGTTAACACAGAACAGGGAATCGGCGATCATGAAGTGGTTACTACATCAATGATTTCAGCTGTAAATACAAATATTAAAAGATGTAGGAAGATTTTTCTGCTTAGCAAAAGTGACTAAAAGCAGATTTCAGAGTACTTGATGGCTCAACACAAAGTTTTGTCTCAAGTACACATAGTGTTGAGGATCGGTGGACAAAGTTCAAAACCGTCGTACAATATGTGTTAGATGAGTATGTGACAAGCAAGATCGTAAGAGACAGAAAAGAGCCACCATGGTACAACAACCAAGTTAGAAAACTGCTGCGAAAGCAAAGGGAACTTCATAGCAAACATAAACATAGCCAAAGCCTTGCAGACAAACAAAAATTACACGAAGCCAAATGTAGTGTGAGGAGGGCTATGCGAGAGGCATTCAATGAATTCGAAAGTAAAGTTCTATGTACTGACTTGGCAGAAAATCCTAAGAAATGTTGGTTTTATGTCAAAGCGGTAGGTGGATCAAAACAGAATGTCCAGTTACTCTGTGACCAAAATGGTACTGAAACACAGGATGACAGACTAATTGCTGAAATACTAAATGCCTTTTTCCAAAGCTGTTTCACAGAGGAAGACTGCACTGTAGTTCCTTCTCTAGATTGCCACACAGACGACAAAATGGTAGGTATTGAAATAGACGACAGAGGAATAGAGAAACAATTGAAATCGCTCAGAAGAGGAAAGGCCGCTGGACCTGATGGGATACCAGTTTCATTTTACACAGAGTATGCGAAGGAACTTGCCCCCCCTTCTTGCAGTGGTGTACAGTAGGTCTCTAGAAGAGCATAGAATTCCAAAGGATTGGATAAGGGTACAGGTCATCCACATTTTCAAGAAGGGACATCGAACAGATGTGCAGAACTATAGACCTACATCTCTAACATCTATCAGTTGTAGAATTTTGGAACACGTATTATGTTCGAGTATAATGACTTTTCTGGAGACTAGAAATCTACTCTGTAAGAATCAGCATGGGTTTCGAAAGAGACGATCGTGTGAAACCCAGCTCGCACTGTATGTCCATGAGACTCAGAGGGCCATACACATGGGTTCGCAGGTAGATGCAGTGTTTCTTGACTTCCGCAAGGCATTCGATACAGTTCCCCACTGTCGCTTAATGAACAAAGTAAGAGCATATGGACTATCAGACCAATTGTGTGATTGGATGGAAGAGTTCCTAGATAACAGAATGCAGCATGTCATTCTCAATGGAGAGAAGTCTTCCGAAGTAAGAGTGATTTCAGGTGTGCCACAGGGGAGTGTCGTATGACCGTTGCTATTCACAATATACATAAATGACCTTTTGGATGACATCGGAAGTTCACTGAGGCTTTTTCTGGATGATGCTGTGGTATATCGAAAGTTTGTAACAATGGAAAATTGTACTGAAATGCGGGAGGATCTGTGGCGAATGGACGCATGGTGCAGGGAATGGCAATTGAATCTCAATGTAGACAAGTGTAATGTGCTGTGAATACATAGAAAGAAAGATCCCTTATTATTTAGCTATAATATAGCAGGTCAGCAAATGGAAGTAGTTAATAGAATAGACATAAGGAGTGATTTAAAATAGAATGATCATATAAAGATGATCGTCTGAAAAGCAGATGCCAGATTGAGATTCATTGGAAGAATCCTAAGTAAATGCAATCCAAAAACAAAGGAAGTAGTTACAGTACAATTGTTTGTCCACTGCTTTAATACTGCTCACCAGTGTGGGATCCATACCAGATAGGGTTGATAGAAGAGAGAGAGAAGATCCAACTGAGAGCAGCGCGCTTCATTACAGGATCATTTAGTAATTGTAAAAGCGTTATGGAGATGATAGATAAACTCCAGTGGAAGACTCTGTAGGAGAGACGCTCAGTAGCTCGGTACGGGCTTTTGTTGAAGTTTCAAGAACATACATTCACGGAGGAGTCAAGGAATATATTTCTCCCTCCTACGTATATCTCACGAAGAGAGCATGAGGATAAAATCAGAGAGATTAGAGCCCACAGAGAGGCATACCGACAGTCCTTCTTTCCACGAACAATATGAGACTGGAATAGAAGGGAGAACTGATAGAGGTACTCAAGGTATCCTCCACCACACACTGTCAGGTGGCTTGCGGAGTATGGTTGTAGATGTAGATGTTGATGTTGATGTAGATGTAGATGGGTTTGTGGGAGAAGACTGAGAGGAAGAAGGAGATAGAAGATAATAGATGACAAATGACATAAAAGGAAGAGAAAATTATGCAGATCTGAAGAGATTGCAAAAGACTGGACAGCCTGGAGAACTACCATATGAAAACCTGGCTTTTGGCAGAACATTGATGATGATGATTATTTGCAAAGTGGAGGTAGGTAAAAGTAATGAGATACATTAACTCCTTAGGAAACAATTATCAGTGTCATTCATGTAAATCTTCAGTTTTCTATATGGGACTAGTTAGACACTAGGTTAATCACAGAAATGAGGAAAAGATGAGATGAATACTTTTAACACTCAGAAGCACATACTGTAAAATGTTGACCAGACTGAGAGCAGCTTTAGAATATGATAGAAGTACTGCATGAAGACTAAAGAAGTCAGTCTAGTTTAAGATATCCATCTCTCAGCCTTGACCACAATAATGGAGACCTGCAGAATATTTTACTGAGCTATAGGTGACAGGGAAAGGTCCAATTTCAAATGGATATATTTACTGACACAGAAACATGACTCACTACCCTGAGACTAGGACAAATGTTGAGTAGTGAAGAACAATGAGTAGGCCTTCAGTTCTAATGCACAAAAGCCAGACACATACAGAATGTCATACACACAACCCACAAGATGGAGCATTTGAACTCTATAATAACACATGGAGAGGAAGACTACACATCCATCTTCTCACAGATGGTTGAGGGACCTTGTCTTCTCAGTACAGACTGTCTAAACTGTACAATTTAACAGTCAGCAGATGATGTTTGAAGTGATCATTGATCACAAATCTACAGATGCCAGTCATTGAATACAGGCCCCTATTCTGATCAGACCAGAGGTGGGAATGGTGCCTAAATATGTCATAATGTACCACCAAAACTGTTTTCTCAATAAAATAACAATCTGGAAATTTAGATGGATAAAAAGTATTTAGTTTGACATTCTTTACATGGAGAGAGACGTTATTTGGAATTTGTGCTGATGCCACACTGCAAACCAAGTGTTGAAAGGCACATAATGGGAATAATGTTTTGGAAAGGAGTGAGATGGAGGACTGGAGCTTATCCACAATGTTATTCAGTCTGTACACTGAACAAGCAGTTTAAAAAAGAAGTTGAACTCTTATCCTATCCCAACTACTTCACCTCACAGTGTAAAACACGCAATTATTTTCTGGACATATTCCAGTCTCTGCTTTGCCCTGAAGTTCTTACTTTTATAGCTCCCTCAAGTATGATGGAAGTTACTTGTTGCTCTGTCAGCACATAACCTATCATTTTGTCCCTTTTTGTCATAGTTTCTGTGGTGAAACTATACATTTTTTTTTTGTCATACAAATTCACTGAATTCACAACATTCCTATGTAGAACCACATCACAAACATTTTGATCCTCTCCTTTTCTTGTTTTCCACAATACTTAATTGACTTCTATACAGTTCTGTGCTCCTTCCAAATTTACAATCCTCCCTCCCTCCCACCTCCCAACCACCCTGACATCCCCCCCTCCCCTTTCCTTTACGACTTACGGAAATGTTAACTGTGCCTCTAGTATTATTTGATTGCATGTCTCCCAATACTTGTTTAACTCTTAATCTTCATTGAATCAGCTATGTCTTCTAACCCTTCTTGTTTCACGCCTTCAGACAAATCCTACCCCACATGGGGGCTTTAATCTACTCTTTCCACCTATCATCTCACTCCTCTAAGTTGAACAGTGGAATTACTTTTGCACACTCTTTACTGTTTGCTCCTTTGGCTTCTATTTTCACCAAAGGTTGCATTGACTTTTATTTATGCTGAATAGTCCAACCCCATGACTATTTCATTTATGATTTCTTCAGACTTTTTTTGCAGTCATTTCACTTCAGCTTGACTGCTTTCCTGTTTATTTTACTTAGGTGACTTATATTGATGTATTCCTGTCTCTTACTGCGCATTTTTGTAGTTACTTACTTTATGAATCAGTTCCAGTATAACTTCTGCAACACAATGTTTCTTTACAGTTATCTTGTGCATACTTAAGTTTGTCTAAATCCAAGTTCTGTGATTGTCCTTTTCGGATAATCCCTTTCTCTTCAACTGACCTGCCTATTGCAGTATTCATTATCACACTATTTACTGCCTCTCAGAACTTCACATATGCATCATTACTTCCAATGAACCCCACTTCCTTCACCACTAATAGTTCTGGACAATTCTCTGAAACTTCAGTCTATCATTACTAAATTGTGAAAAGACTGTATCTGCACCTGAGTACACCTTGCAATCCAATATCTGATTTTGCAAAATGTCTCAAAATGATATAATCCAGCTAGAATATTCTCAGGCCTCTAGGGCTTTCCCAATATACCTCCTTCTCCAGTAATTTTCAAATAGCATAGTAATAATTAATAAATAAAACTTACAGAACAATTGAATTTGTGTTTTTTACTTCATCACTCCTATTGTCAAGCTCACACTCTTCAACTCTGCCTTCTATTACATTGCCTTAATATAGCATTCCACTCACTCACTCATTAGATTTCCATGCTCCTTGCATGCACATTTTGTCATATACTTTCACTCTCTTCATCGTCAGATTGTAACATTGGCACATATACCTGAACCATTACCTTTTTTTTTCTTTTCTTTTTCTCTTCTTTTCTTCTTCTTGGCTATGCAGATGATTGGTCAACATCTATGCAACACAGAAATTTGCAACAGCTTCTGATTTAGACATCTTCAGCCAATGCTTCCATAAAGGGAGGTTACAAGCTACTACAAGAACAACTGAAGTTGCATGTTTTGACATCTCTGATTGGCACACAGAGCCCTTGATGTCCATTTTGAGGGAGACAGACTATCATAACATGCATCCAAAATTCCTTGGGGCCTGACACTACCTTTTAAGCAGCAGTTAACACCAACATCTGGAAAGCTCAAAAGCACCAACAATATTCTGCCAAAGCTCTGTGGTCTAGTTGGGCAGCATCAGTCTCTTCACTCAACAGCAGAGTACGTCTACAGTGTGTCCATCTAGCACAATAGTTCATATGCGAAAAAGATATATGTACAACTTAACCAATCCATGCCCATTGTCAGTAGGTGTGTACAGTCTATTTTCACACATTAGTTACCTATCTTGTGTCACATTCCACCTCCATAGGTAAGATGTAAAAGGGCACTGCTACACATACACCAGAATTCTTATGACCAGGTTTCTTCCTGAAGATGTATTCAATGCCACTGATAAATTGGAATGCTAATGGCAACAAAGGTCTTCTCTGCCATGCCTGAAAGTGTCCTGCACCCAGGGGGAAACCAATGGGCTTATAAGCCTTGGACAATTTGTGGATTTCAATAGTGCATGGAAGATGTGTACACACATTCTACAAATGAAGCAAATCTTCATTACCATCTTGGGTGTGTAATGGCAGATAGTTCTTCATGTGTTATCAACATGTCCCACAAGGGCCAACATGGATCATATTGAATAATTCCTGACACTGATGATTAGTGTGATGAACTGTATAATAGAGGTCAATATTCAATTACAACTATTGCCATTTGTTTCATATACACTTGAGAGGTGTGTTGAAATGTCAATATGCAGTAGTTTAGTAATCTTTGTATAGGTATCATTTGATCAAAAAGCCCTTCCCATTGGCAGGTTGAAATGAGAGACTAATCCAAAATGTTTTGCCAATTGTGAGTTCATTGTGAACTGTAAATAATTAAGCTTCGGCAAAAAAAAAAAAAAAAAAAAAAAAAAAAAAAAAAAAAAAAAAAATTAAGAACCTTCATTCTTTCTCCACTCTGAACAGTAGTGTCTCCAACATCGAGGTACACCCTTCAAAAACCTCCTCTTTATCTCATCGGGCACTCCTGAAAACATAAATAAAGGCATATTAATAATTATCATCAACACTCAAATCTTATCTAGATTGTAAAAAGAAGTTCTGCATTACAGCAAACAGAGACAAATAAGGAACAAAAGGTGACAAATGCTTAAGGTACAGAGTTCCCTTCATTTAGAAAAACAAAGATACGAGTTGCAGAGAAGATTACACATCAATTAAGTCTACGAGAAATTCATGCAAAGAAAGCAGAGAAGGACTTTCTAGTCAGCTCATCCACCAGTTATGCATCTTTTGCTAATAGCAATACAAGTGTGAGTAACCTGTAAAGAATAAATAAAAAGTAATAACTCATCTCGTGTCAAATAGCTTTATTTACAAAGTTACTCTCTGAAATTACTCGTCACCTGAAACAACAAAACTATAGTCTCACATGCCTCATGGGGAATGTAGATCAATCCTTTAACACCATTGACACTAGAAGGGCAGCAATGAACCCATTTTTTATATTACAACCCTCTTCACCATCACCATACCATCACCACCATCCACTTTATAACAATGAAATTTTTGAAGATTTACTTTTTGCTCTTTTGTCCATATATATATATATATATATATATATATATATATATATATATATATAGAGAGAGAGAGAGAGAGAGAGAGAGAGATAGATAGATAGATAGATAGATAGTGTGTGTGTGTGTGTGTGTGTGTGTGTGTGTGTGTGTGTGTGTGTGTGTGTGTGTGATTTTTTTTTCTGTGTGAGTGTGTGATTTGATAATGAGGAGAGAAGAAAAAGGGGGTGAAACATAATACCGATTCATAGCCTACTCTTCTCAATTAGCACCGACAGGGCCACCAAGCTTCAAGTCCCCATCTGATAGACAGATCACTATCAACAATGTAGACAGTCACCACATTGTAACACACCGAAAAAATGTTTGGAATTTAATCTGGGACAGTGATTGAAAAGCTGATGATCAGGATATTTATGCTACCATTTCTACTCTCCATGATGGTCAAATAATGGCATTGAAAATTTCATACACCACCAGGTTTCAAGCAGGCATACCTCTGAACTGAGCAGCACCACACAGCACAATAGTAGTCAATGATGAAGGGAGGTTTGACTAGCTGTCAGGTTACACAAAACATTCCCACCTCTGAAGAGAACCTAATGAATACTGCCCCTCTATAATAGTTGCTTCTGACATTTACAACCCGAGGCAAATAAAATGAAGCACTACAAAGTAATTATCTAAATGGGACAGAAATTCATGGATCTGATGTAAATATACAGATAAACAACAATTTTAGAAAAAATTGGATGATTTTTCCCAGAAAAAGAGCTTCACAAATTCATCAAGTCTGTAATGATTTGGTCCAACTCTGGCCCTTATGCAAGCAATTTTCAGCCTGTTTTTGGCTGTTGTTGTTGTTGTTGTGGTCTTCAGTCCTGAGACTGGTTTGATGCAGCTCTCCATGCTACTCTATCCTGTGCAAGCTTCTTCATCTCCCAGTATCTACTGCAACCTACATCCTTCTGAATCTGCTTAGTGTATTCATCTCTTGGTCTCCCTCTACGATTTTTACCCTCCACACTGCCCTCCAATGCTAAATTTGTGATCCCTTGATGCCTCAAAACATGTCCTACCAACCGATCCCTTCTTCTAGTCAAGTTCTGCCTCAAACGTCTCTTCTCCCCAATCCTATTCAATACCTCCTCATTAGTTACGTGATCTACCCACCTAATCTTCAGCATTCTTCTGTAGCACCACATTTCGAAAGCCTCTATTCTCTTCTTGTCCAAACTAGTTATCGTCCATGTTTCACTTCCATACATGGCTACACTCCATACAAATACTTTCAGAAACGATTTCCTGACACTTAAATCTATACTCGATGTTAACAAATTCCTCTCCTTGAGAAACGCTTTCCTTGTCATTGCCAGTCTACATTTTATATCCTCTCTACTTCGACCATCATCGGTTATTTTACTCCCTAAATAGCAAAACTCCTTTACTACTTTAAGTGTCTCATTTCCTAATCTAATTCCCTTAGCATCACCCGATTTAATTTGACTACATTCCATTATCCTCGTTTTGCTTTTGTTGATGTTCATCTTATATCCTCCTTTCAAGACACTGTCCATTCCGTTCAACTGCTCTTCCAAGTCCTTTGCTGTCTCTGACAGAATTACAATGTCATCGGCAAACCTCAAAGTTTTTACTTCTTCTCCATGAATTTTAATACCTACTCCGAATTTTTCTTTTGTTTCATTTACTGCTTGCTCAATATACAGATTGAATAACATCGGGGAGAGGCTACAACGTAGGTTTGCCTTTTCTTAATCTTTCTTCTAAGATAAGTCGTAAGGTCAGTATTGCCTCAAGTGTTCCAACATTTCTACGGAATCCAAACTGATCCTCCCCGAGGTCGGCTTCTAACAGTTTTTCCATTCGTCTGTAAAGAATTCGCGTTAGCATTTTGCAGCTGTGACTTATTAAACTGATAGTTTGGTAATTTTCACATCTGTCAACACCTGCTTTCTTTGGGATTGGAATTATTATATTCTTCTTGAAGTCAGAGGGTATTTCCCCTGTCTCGTACATCGTGCTCACCATTTTGTCTTCATCTACATCCTCTTCCATTTCCATAATATTGTCCTCAAGTACATCGCCCTTGTATAAACCCTCTATATACTCCTTCCACCTTTCTGCCTTCCCTTCTTTGCTTAGAACTGGGTTTCCATCTGAGGTCTTGATATTCATACAAGTGGTTCTCTTCTCTCCAAAGGTCTCTTTAATTTTCCTGTAGGCAGTATCTATCTTACCCCTAGTGAGACAAGCCTCTACATCCTTACATTTGTCCTCTAGCCATCCCTGCTTAGCCATTTTGCACTTCCTGTCAATCTCGTTTTTGAGACGTTTGTATTCCATTTTGCCTGCTTCATTTACTGCATTTTTATATTTTCTCCTTTCATCAATTAAATTCAATATTTCTTCTGTTACCCAAGGATTTCTATTAGCCCTCGTCTTTTTACCTACTTGATCCTCTGCTGCCTTCACTACTTCATCCCTCAGAGCTACCCATTATTCTTCTACTGTATTTCTTTCCCCCGTTCCTATCAATTGTTCCCTTATGCTCTCCCTGAAACTCTCTACAACCTCTGGTTCTTTCAGTTTATCCAGGTCCTATCTCCTTAAATTCCCGCCTTTTTGCAGTTTCTTCAGTTTCAATCTGCAGTTCATAACCAATAGATTGTGGTCAGAATCCACATCTGCCCCAGGAAATGTCTTAATTTAAAACCTGGTTCCTAAATCTGTCTTACCATTATATAATCTATCTGATACCTTTTAGTATCTCCAGGATTCTTCCAGGTATACAACCTTCTTTTATGATTCTTGAACCAAGTGTTGGCTATGATTAAGTTATGCTCTGTGCAAAATTTTACAAGGCGGCTTCCTCTTTCATTCCTTCCCCCCAATCCATATTCACCTACTATGTTTCCTTCTCTCCCTTTTCCTACTGACGAATTCCAGTCACCCATGACTATTAAATTTTCGTCTCCTTTCACTACCTGAATAATTTCTTTTATCTCGTCATACATTTCATCTAATTCTTCATCATCTGCAGAGGTAGTTGGCATATAAACTTGTACTACTGTAGTAGGCATGGGCTTTGTGTCTATCTTGGCCACAATATTGCGTTCACTATGCTGTTTGTAGTAGCTAACCCGCACTCCTATTTTTTTATTCATTATTAAACCTACTCCTGCATTACCCCTATTTGATTTTGTATTTATAACCCTGTAATCACCTGACCAAAAGTCTTGTTCCTCCTGCCACCGAACTTCACTAATTCCCACTATATCTAACTTTAACCTATCCATTTCCCTTTTTAAATTTTCTAACCTACCTGCCCGATTAAGGGATCTGACATTCCACGCTCCGATCTGTAGAACGCCAGTTTTCTTTCTCCTGATAATGACGTCCTCCTGAGTAGTCCCCGCCCGGAGATCCGAATGGGGGACTATTTTACCTCCGGAATATTTTACCCAAGAGGACGCCATCATCATTTAATCATACAGTAGAGCTGCATGTCCTCGGGAAAAATTACGGCTGTAGTTTCCCCTTGCTTTCAGCCGTTCGCAGTACCAGCACAGCAAGGCCGTTTTGGTTAATGTTACAAGGCCAGATCAGTCAATCATCCAGACTGTTGCCCCTGCAACTACTGAAATGGCTGCTGCCCCTCTTCAGGAACCACATGTTTGTCTGGCCTCTCAACAGATACCCCTCCGTTGTGGTTGCACCTACGATACAGCCATCTGTATCGCTGAGGCATGCAAGCCTCCCCACCAACGGCAAGGTTCATGGTTCATGGGGGGGGTTTTTGGCTGACAGATTCAAATGGGTCAAATGGCTCTGAGCACTATGGGACTTAACATTGGAGGTCATCAGTCCGCTAGAACTAAGAACTACTTATACCTAACTAATCTAAGGACATCACACACATCCATGCCACAGGCAGGATTTGAACCTGTGACCATACCGGTCGCTCGGTTCCAGACTGAAGTGCCTAGAACCATTCGGCCACCATATCCAGCTTGGCTGACAGAGATGTTTAATATCCTCCTGAGGGATACCATGCCAAATTATGGCCAAATGGTGTGCTTTCTCATCAAAATCCCAAGACAGTTCAAGTGCTGTGTCCATAATGCTCCAAACATTCTTCGTCAGAAGAGATCCACTGATATTGCTGGCCAAGGTAACATTTGCCAAGCATGAAGACAAGCAGTAGAACGCCTTGCCATGTAAGAGTGGATATTATTTTGATTCAATGTAAGCCCAGAATGCAATGAATGGCAACAAAATGGGGCATAGAATATAGTTGTCTACCACTGTGCTGAGAGGATGCCATGGATGATAACCAAAGTGGGTCCTGCTATGAATATAAATAGCACATCAGACCACTACTGGTTGTTGGGCTATATGGCTAGTGAAAGTCAGGTTGGTATCTCATTGCTGCCTGCACTGTCTCCTGACATGTCTTCAACCTAGAATCTCATTGACTGGAGAAGAATTTCCTTCAGTGATGAGTACTGCTTTGAAGTGAGCCCCTATGACCAGAGTGTATTATGATACACATGATCTGCAAACACACTGAGTTTGGTTTATATTTCAACACAGACTGCTTCCATTATTTTGAGAAGGCTTCCACCAAACAGGCCAAGAATGAATGCCATTCTCTGAGCTTCAACTGTCACCATTAAGCTCTTATAATGGACAGTATCTTCAGGTACATGAATCACACCAAATCATATAAAAAGAAGAAGAAGAAGAAGTAGAAGAAGAAGTAGTAATAGAAGAAGAAGAAGAAGAAGAAGAAGAAGAAGAAAAACAGCTGCAGTCTCAGTGGGTCCATGGTTAATAATATCAAAAGTGAAACATTGAGGACCTGTCCATCCCACATGGCATACTAAGGGGGAACCTACTGCACAGTCTTCACTTGAAGCCATGCTTGTTTCTGGCTAAACTTAAAGTATCATTTAGAGCTGTGACATGTGTTGCCTTTAATTTCAAGGATTTGGAAACCAATGCTTGTGCACATTCCTCAGATCCCATAACATACAACTGCAAGTGACATTCTGTAGATACCAGTTTGGAGGACATGCCAAAAACTGAGAAGTTACCAACAAATTCCAAGCAATAGTTTGGACACCTTTATGTGCATGAATCCTGTTTACTACAAAAGCAATTGGTGCCACACTAGATCCACTACCCATGTGGGCACAATTTTTCTGGACAAAATTGTCTGAAAAGTATTTTATGAAAAGATATTGACAGCCAAAAGATTCTGTATAATACTCATAACTGCTCATAAAAACCTATTTGTGGTATTAGCTTCAAATATCTCTCTCTGAGTAACACTGCAAGTTATCTGAATGTCTAAAAAGACTTGTCAGAACTTGTGCGAGTAGGCACAATACATTTAGACAATTTTTGTTTTGCCAGAAGAAGATACTCTTTGTATGTCAATAGTCACCACTAGTTCATGCTGTGCACTAAGAGGGGTTTTATCTCCTTTTCTTTTTGCGGTTTCAGCTTTTTTTTTAAAGATAAAATAAAGAAAGATCTCCTATCTACTTACAGAATGGCAAACATTAAAACAATCAAAAGGGGCCTCAAATACCTGAGCGAGACTAATACAACATGTGTACTGCAGATTAAGATAGCTCACAATCAACTGCTTTAACTCTGAAGTTCACCTCATCAACACACGTAAGGTTGACAAGTCTTTTAAACAGGTTTCAGATGTAGTACTGCTGGTTAAGCTATCGTTCTCTGTCACTGTTCTACAAAACTTGACTACTAATTAGTACAAAGAGAGCACATTAGGGTCAGCACCAACATCCTATTGTTGCTACTGAAGCGTCACATTAGAATATATTATTCTGTGTGTTGTATTTGAAATTATGATTGGCAGTGATTCATCTGTGTTGTCAGAGGAGCTATACTGGATACATAACTGATAAAATGTGAATGGTTTCAGTACCATGGAGCTGACCATAGAATAACTGTCTCTGGGGCTCTAAGGGAACTTCATGGGAAACAATTAAGATCGACTGCTTGACAACCTGCACTACTGAAGCAAAGTGAGGAACCCTCATCTGTATGAGGAGCCATTGTCTGTATACCTCTGCACTTAAATGTGGTACAGCCAACACAAAGACAAGCAGGCTGGCAGGCAGGCCTTCACATGACAACACTGACTTGAAAGTTTTGCCAGCTCTTGATCAGCATGTTGACTGGTCATGTTGACCTTTGGGGCTGAGATTTAGAAGCACTGCTATCTGGACTGAGAGTCCTTCTAAGAAGACTCAATTGAGGCTCAGCACTGCTCACATACTCGCTAAATATCGTATGTCACTGCGGACCAGTGTATTACACACAGAGTTACCAGTGTCCCTACCGTCCTGCGACAACTCCTCTGGTGTAAGTCTTTCACCCATGGGAAAGAACAGAGTGAGGCAACTCAGGTAACAGCTATAAATCTCCAAACATATCCGGCTCCTGCCCTACCTAAACTTAACTACACTATGTTCAGTTAGATAGTGATAAGCTGGACCTTAAACCCAACAGCTTCTACTACTTCTCATCTGGTGGCAATAAATTCCTGAATTTAAGTATCTGAAGGTACATCAGTGGGAGAGGGAGATGAGCTACACAACATCAAACAGGACAGTGTTTAATAACTGAGATGCTCCCAACAATGCTCCTTTATACAGGGTGGAGAAAAATTGTGTTGCCAAATTTTATCCCAGGATAGCTGATGCCAGAAGGAACCAAAATTACTGATGTCACACAGGTCAAAAAAATACCATTTTAAAACTATGGAAACTTGGTGCCACTTGTTCCATTTGGCAATGAGATTGCCATGTTGCCATTTGTTATTTGTCTGGCAATGCTATGACAGTCGGTTCACACACACAAATGTCCCTCGCCCATCACTGCTCGAATGCGATATGCATACGTGTCGAATAGGTCTTGCTGTTTGTCTCTACCTCATGTAAGAGGCATTCACATGTAAGCTTCACTTCAGAGCACACACACGTCACCTAGGATTTAGTCATACAGTAAGTATGGTGGTATTTGTTTGAAGAACGGCAAGATATGGTTTTTGTTTATGAACTAGCTGACGATAATGCACATGAAGCTCAATGGTTGTATGATGAACAGTACCCAGCAAGACATCAGCCACTCCTGCAAACATTTACAGCAATTCACCCATGACTTGGTGAAACAGGTTTGTTAGCAGGATATCATGGTGATGCTGGAAGACCTCGAACATTAGGTGATGCAGCATTTGAAGAGACTGTTCTCAAGTGCATTGAGGAAACACCTATGACCTGTACTTGAGCAACCGGACATAACATTGTGGTCACTCATCAGTCTGGGAGGTTTTGAGGAATGATGGCCAGCATCTATTTACTTTACACCTTGCTGAAGACCTAAATCCTGTCACAGACTATGAGCACAGGCTAGGGTTTCGCTGGTGTTTTCTGCGATGTGTTGCACGAGATCCTGACTTCCCTGTTGTCGTGTTGTTTACTGTATGAACGCACCTTCCATTGGGATGGCCTTTGCAACACTCAAAACGTTCATTACTGGGCAAGGGGAAATCCTCACGACATGTACATCCACACACACCAGGAACAATTTTTGCTCAACATTTGGGCAGGCATTGTGGTTGACCATCTTATTGGGCCGGTCCACCAACCTCCTCAACTTGCCATGGCAAATTACCTTCACTTTTTGCGCAAAACGCTACCCGGCCTGCTGGAAGGTGTTCCCCTGGAAATTCGGCTATGCATGTGGTTGCAGCATGAGTCGCCTGCACCTAACAGTCATGCTGTGTGTGGATATTTAGATGAACTCTTCAATGACCAGGTAACTGGCAGACATGCTCATAGGACATGGTCCCCGTAGTCCCAGACCTCACACCACCGGTAGTTTCCTGTGGGAATTCTTCAAGGTTGCAGTTCACCCACCCAGGTGCAAATCACCTAGAGACAAAGATGAATTAATGCATGTCATTCAACATGCCGCAAATCACATTAAGGCAATCCCAGTAAACTTTGAAAGAGTTCAGCAAAACACCTTTCGACACTACCAACCTTGTGTTGCATGCAGGGTCACCAGGTCCAGCACCTGCTTTAAGTAAACAATGTCCTAGTCACAAAAGAGGCCTTTTTCAGGGCTGTCACGATTTGTAAAAGACTTTCTGTATGCTAACTAACAGCTGTTGAAGGGTTTGTTTCCAGTACGTCTTATCATGAAACAACAATGGATGTGTTGGGTTGGTTGGTTCACCTCCAGCCCCCAGAGTGGAAGGCTGGCGCTACCACTGAGTGTGTAGGCTGCCCTGGATACATCACAAATTCTGGCAGGCAAAGCATGCAAGGTCATGCATTGTCCAGAGTATCTGGCAACAGGGCAATCCCGCAGTCAATTGGAGCACATGACGCCAAGTTTTCATAGTTTTTAAAGTTGTGTTTTGTTGCCCTACACAGCATTAGTAATTTTCATTCCTACTGGCATCAGCTATCCAGGGTTAAAATTCGTGATACAATTTTTCTGCACCCTGTACATGGATGAGAACCATCACATAGGCCAAATTCAGAAACTGACCCCAAGAACTACCCACCTCAGGGACACCTGGCATGCAGTTGCTGGAGGAGTTTAGTGGCACCTATGGGTCATCTGGATGCCTCAGACCAAGCCCTTTTTAGATAACCTGCTCTTCAGCACGTAGTCTCATCCCACTACCATTCTAAATTTAGCCATCCATCAGCATGACCTCCCTTTTCCTACGTAATACATTTCACTGAAAGTACAGTGCACACGACTATTACAAAAATATGAGAAAATAGCTGACTAGTACTTAAATTAAGGAGTGGAATTATTACTACTGGAAATAGACACATATTACTATCATAGCTTTCAGAACTGTTACACCTTTCCTCAAGTATGGCACTTGCGCAGGTTGGGAAACTTGGAAATGTGGGTTAATCAAATGGGGATAATCTTTTGTGAGAATGAGGAAACAAAAAGAGGGTAACAAAAGCAAGGGGGACATTGCCAGGGAAAGTGCATCATAGGTAGTACATTAGTAACCAATATGCCTGGTTCACTACAGAGGTGATGACAGAGTAAGAAGTAGTAATGGATATGGAGAGACAGAGTAGTGCTTACACAAATGAGGAGAGAAAGAGATACAGAGAGTGGGGAGGGAGAAGAACAATACAGAATATAATGAGCAATAATAAATTTTAAAAATGTGTCAAATATAATTAAAAGATGATAATGCAAATGATGGCTCAATTATGTTAACAGAGGTTAAGCTTTTTAAGATATTGGTATGTGGACATGTGTTGGAGGATAAGTTCCCACCTCCAGCAACCAGGGAAACTTATCAGGTAGGATGATCTCTGTACTCAAAAGACCTCAGTGCCAGTGACTACACATTAGATTTTTTTGTTTTTTTTTTGTTTTGGTTTTAGGGCGCAAAACTGCTATGGTCATTAGCGCCCGGTCTGTGACTTAGGAAACAGTAAAAACCGAAAATCGAAACCAGCAGCAATGGGAACGAAACCCAAAAAATTGGAGAAACTAAAAGCAGAAGGAAGGCTTAAAAATCCACTACACAAAGGGCTTGGGTGTCCCCAAAAAAAGATTCAAATGACTGACGTCATTTCACTGGCACTAATAAACTCGAGAACGTGATCGGCCAAGCACGTGTCATCTGCTAAAATTGATGATGTATCAGGCGACAGCTGTAGACAAGCACATAACAGAGTAAAATAGGGGCACTCAATTAAAAGGTGTCTTACCGTCCACAGCTGAGAGCAGTGGGGACAGAGTGGGGGAGGATTGCCGCTTAAAAGATGTCGATGGCTAAGAAGACAGTGCCCTATCCGGAGTCTAGTTAAAATTACCTCCACCCAATGACGCGTTCGGAAGGAAGAGGTCCAAGCACAGGGAAGAGCTTACACCTTCTGCAATTTATTAGGGAGAAGTGTCGACCAATGTGCATGCCATAAAAGAACAACACGACGACATAAAACACTCTGTAGATCGGCGAAGGGAATCGATTAAATAGCTGGCCGAAGAAGAAAGACTGCAGCCTTGGCTGCTATATTGGCCGCCTCATTTCCACAGATACCAGCATGTCCCGGGAGCCAGAGGAACGCCACCGAGACGCCCTCCAGGTGGAGCAAACGCAGACAGTCCTGAATCCAGTGGACCAGAGAGTCGACAGGTTAGAGAGCTTGGAGACTGAGGAGAGAGCCGAGTGAATCTGAACAGATAACATACTGTATCCGCTGATGGTGGCAGATATAGTGGACAGCCTGGAGAACAGCGTAGAGCTCCGCAGTATAAACCGAACACTGGTCGGGAAGGCGAAATTGATTTGGGGTGTCGCCAACAACATAGGCACTCCCTACACCTAACGATGTTTTCGAGCCATCAGTGTAAATGAATGTGGCTGGCTTCATTTGTGCACATAGAGCAGCAAATGCCCAATGATAAAAAAGTGCAGGGGTAGCATCCTTGGTATATTGACAAAGGTCACGGAGCAGGTAAATCCGGGGATGGGGTCAAGGCGGTGCTGTACCCCAAATTGTCAAGAAGGTTTTAGGAAAGCGGAAGGAAAGAGAATGGAGCAGTTGATGGAAGCGGACTCCTGGTGGTAGTAGGGAGGAGGGGCGGTCTGCATACCCTACATCAAAGGAGGCGTCGAAAAAAAATGTCATGGGCTGGATTAGCAGGCATGGAAGACAGATGGCTAGCATAAAGACTCAGAAGGACTGCTGGCCGATTGGACAGCGGAGGTTCAGCAGTCTCAGCGTAAAGGCTTTCCACAGGGCTGGTGTAAAAAGCTCCAGACACTAAACGTAATCCACGGTGCTGGATAGAGTCGAGACGACGAAGAATAGACGGCCGCGCAGAGGAGTAAACTATTCTTCCATAGTCCAATTTCAAGCCCACTAAGGCGCGATACAGGCAGAGAAAGACCACTCAGTCCGCTCCCCAGGAGGTACCATTCAGGACATGGAGGGTGTTGAGGTATCGCCAACAGGGAGCCGAAGGATAGAAAACGTGGGAGGACCAGCACAGTTTTCTGTCAAACATAAGACCCAAGAATTTAGCGACATCTGAAAATGGAAGGTTGACAGGTCCTAGATGTAAGGAGGGTAGAAGAAACTCCATACGACGCCAAAAATTAACACAAACGGTCTTACTGGGAGAAAAGCGAAAGCCTGTTTAGATGCTCCAAGAGTGCAGGCGTTCGAGACATCCTTCAAAATGTCGTTCAGGAAGGCTTGTCTGTTGAGAGCTGTAGTAGATCGCAAAATCGCCCACAAAGCGGGTACCCGAGACATCAGGAAGGAGACATTCCATAATACAATTTATGGCAATGGCAAACAGTACAACCATCAGCACGGAGCCCTGGGGTACCCCGTTTTCTTGGGAGAAAATACGGGAGAGAGTAGTGTTCACCCGCACTCTAAATACGCGCTCTGCCATAAATTCGCGAAGAAAAAGGGGCAGATGGCATCGAAAGCCCCAAGAGAACAGTGTGCGGAGAATGCCTATCTTCCAACAGGTATCGTATGCTCTCTCCAGATCAAAAAATATTGCTACTGTTTGGCGTTTCTGGAGAAAATTGTTCTTGATATAAGTGGAGAGAGCAACAAGATGGTCAACTGCAGAAAAATGCTTTCAGAAACCGCATTTGGGCAGGTGTTTAAAGGCTGCGGGCCTCCAGCCAGCAAGCTAAACGGCAATTTACCATACGCTCCAAAACCTTACATACACTACTCTTGAGAGAAATGGGGCGATAGCTAGAGGGGAGATGTTAGTCCTTTCCAGGTTTCAGAACAGGAACGGCGATAGCTCCCCGCCATCGTCTGGGAAAAGTACTGTCGGTCCAAATTCTATTACAAAGGTGAAGGAGGTAACACAGACTATGCAGCAACATTTGGACGTGGATACCATCTGGTCCTGGAGCGAGAGGAAGGGAGTGCATGTTGCAGTTCCCGCATGGAGAAAACAGTATTATTGCTTTCGCAATTTTGAGAGGAGAAAACAAGAGGTTGCACTTCCGCTGCACATTTCTTTGGGAGAAATGCTGGCGGGTAATTTGAAGAGCTCGAAATCCCAGCATAGTGTTGACCCAATGAGTTAGAAATTGCGACGGGATCCACTAATGTATCATGCGCGACTGTGAGCCCAGAGACCGGTGAGAAAATGGGCGCGCCTGATAACCACCGAATCCGACTCCAAACTTCCGAGGAGGGAGTGAAGGTGTTAAATGAGCTAATAAAGAATTTCCAGCTTGCCTTCTTGCTATCGTGAATGACGCGACGGAATCGCGAACGGAACTGCTTATAGCGGACACAGTTGGCCAAAGTAGGATGGTGGCGGAAAACACGAAGAGCACGTCGCCGCTCATGTAGTGTGTCACGGCATTCCTCGTTCCACCAAGGAACTGGGGGGCGCTGGTGCAATTCTGAGGTGCGTGGTATTGAACGTTACGCAGCTTTAAGAATAACATCTGTAATGTGTGAGACCTCATCATTGACGCTAGGAAAGTGACGGTCATCGAATGTCGCTAGAGACGAAAAAAGTGTCCAATCGGCTTCGCCAAACTTCCAGCGCCGTGGGCGCATATATGGCAGTTGAGGCTGCAGTCTAAGCACACATGGAAAGTGGTCAGTCTAGTCCATATCATCAAGGGCGAACCATTCGAAGCGTCGAGCTAGTGGAACAGTACCGACCGAAAGGTCCAAATCAGAGAAATTTGTCATGGAGGCAGTAAAAAATGTAGGGTCCCCAGTGTTGAGGCAAACTAGATCCGCTTGGAGGAAGACGTCTAGCAATAGTGAGCCACGCGGACAAGGATGTGGAGATCCCCAAAGCGGGTGGTGGGCATTGAAGTCCCCAATCAGCGAATAGGGTGGTGGAAGCTGACCAAGAAGATGAAGGAGATCAGATCGTGCCATTGGTGTGGACGATGGAATGTATACAGTACAAAGAGAGAACGTGTATCCAGAAAGGTAAAGACGGACAGCGACAGCTTGGAAGGAAGTGTTTAAGGGGATTGACTGATAATGGAATCATGGAGAAGAATCATGAGTCCTCCATGGGCTGGAGTGCCTTCAACAGAGGGGAGATCAATTTGGATGGAATGAAAAAGGGGGAGAACAAAGCGGTCATGAGGACGTAGCTTTGTTTCCTGAAGACAGAAGATGACCGGCGAGTAGGATCGTAAGAGAATCGACAATTCGTCCTGATTGGCTCGAATGCTGCGGATATTCCAGTGGATAATGCACATAGGGTGAACAGAAAATGGAGGAATGTGACCAAGGTTGCCATCAACTCAGCGACTACTCAGAGCTTGCGACCAACAACATGGAATGGCATTCACCCGAAGGCAGAAGATCCTGATCCATAGGTTGTTCAGGAGCAGCTCCTGCCTCCAGCAATCAGCCGGTTGATCAGCCGCCAGTAGTGCACCTCGGGGACACAGAAGACGGCCGAGGGCGATTACCACCAGGTGGCGCAGTAGATGAGACATGCCTTGGCAGAGAAGGAGATGAACTGGGTTTCTTTGTTGCCTTCTTGGAATTATGATGTTTAGAAGAAGGAGGAACCGATGGTTGTGAAGTTGGGGTACGTAAAAAATCTTCACGAGTATGCTCTTTTTTTGAAGTCTTGGTGTCTGACTCTTGGGCTCGTGATTTGGCAGAACCCGATGAAGGGTGAGCCATAGAGTGAGCAGGCGAAAGTGGGGAGGTTGAACGGGCGATCCCTGCACTGGCCGATCTGACAACCGTGGAACTAAAGGTGAGATCGCAAATCTGCGTGGCTGCCTCCTTTGTTGGCTGAGGAGAGGCAAGGATAGTACTGTATTTTCCTGTCAGAGGCACGGTGGGCAGTCGACTGGCGAATAATTTTCGAGCAGCAAAGGTTGACGCCTTTTCCTTCGCCCTGATTTCCTGAATGAGCTTTTCATCTTTAAAAATGGGGCAATCTCGAGAGGAAGCAGCGTGGTCACCCATACAGTTGATGCAACGAGGGGATGGAGGTGGACAAGCACCCTCGTGGGCATCCTTGCCACACATAACACATTTGGCCAGATTGGAACAGTACTGGCTGGTATGACTGAACCGCTGACATCGATAGCAACGCTTAGGGTTTGGGATGTAAGGGCGAACAGAAATTATCTCATAGCCTGCTTTGATTTTCGATGGGAGTTGAACTTTGTCAAATGTCAAGAAGACAGTGCAGGTTGGAATGAGGTTCATGTCAACCCTTTTCATGACTATGAACGGCCGTTACACCCTGGTCAGACAGGTGCGTGAGGGAACGTGTATAAACGACCCCACATGATGAATTTAAAGTACGGTGCAGTTCCACCCAGACAGGGAAGGCGTGTAGCAGTGAAGTATGCAGCAATTTTTATGCCTGGAGGGCACTGACTGTTTATTACAACAAGGTGGCATTTCGTAATCTGGAACAAAACTTTACAGGAGCTGCAATTGCATCGACACCTTTCTGAATAATGAAAGGGTTGACCGTGGAGAAGTTGTGACCATCGTCAGACCGAGAAACAACAAGGAACTTTGGCAATGATGGAAGGACTGTCTGTGGCTGAAACTCATTGAACTTACGCTTGTGAGCTGACATAGTAGAAGATGGTGAAACCATTGTGAAAGTATCCCCCATGATTACCGGCTTCTCCGATGGAGTGTTGCTCCTTTGTGAGGGCCCTCTCTGAGGGCACTCCCACCTTATGTGATTGTTCACACCTCAGGTCACACCTCCCGACAAACGGATGGAGGGACCAATCAGCACTTTTGGAAGGTATCAGCTCGGTAATCACCCCTCCCTGGGCCTGGCCATTACCAGGGGGTACGTATGTGTCCTACCTGTCTACCCGGGGCGGGGAATTACCCGTTACCCCATCACTGGCTATGTATGGAAAAGCATGGGTTGGCCTTCAGACATGCACAGGGAGGGAAAAAGAGAAAAGGAAAGGAAAGAAGAGAGGTCTCAAACACTGCAGTGGAGAAAAGGGCAAAGAGAAGAGGTAAGGAAAAGAGAAGGATAAAGGAAGGACAAATACTTGCAAGTGGAGAAAGCAAAGAATTTGTTACAGTTTCGACTTTCCGACTCCGGACATAGGCACAAAACATTCTCCCAGAGGGGGAGAAAGGGAATGAAAGAGGCGATGGCGAGGCGTGAGGGGGGGGGGGGGCAAGATGGGGGAGATGGGGAAGGATGCGGAAAGGGAAGTGTTGCAGCCCGGAAAGGAAGGATGGCCCCATTAGCTCGGGGTCCCGTGCTCACTATGCACGAATCCACAACAGAGTTGTGGACCCCCTGGGGTAACAACAACACATTAGATGTTTGGGTATCTGGCTAGGTACTGGTTTTTATGGAATCCAGAGATGGGAACTCTTCCTCACACAGAAGGATACAAAATGCAAAATTTACAGCAGTGACACTTTTACGGGTAAATCTGGCCTATCCAGAGGATAAGACAATGAAGAATGCAGGTATTGCATTTTCTATCTACCATAAAGATCACACATTGAGTTGCAGACAAGCACAATGAAGAATGTTACTAATTTTCAGTTTGGCCAAAGTCTTTTTTCAGAAAAGAAAACACACATCAACACAAGCAAGCACACATCACCCACACATAACCACTGTCTCGGACTACTCCAGCGACAATGCAACACTCACACTGATTGAAAGTAGCAATCCTTAATGGGGCACAAAAGGGGTAGGTATAGCAGGGTACAGGTGTGGTGAGGGAACATCACTGTCTGACAGAGCACGCAGGGTCTAGATGGCAGCAGGACAATGCTGCCTGGCACAGCATCTGAAAGCTGTGGGGCACCAAGTGGGGATAAATTGGGGAGAAAAGGGGAATGGGTAAGGAGAGGAGCAGAGAGGGGAAGAAAGACCGGTGGGTTCATTGGAAGAGAGAAGCACAGAGTGAAGGTGAGGGAACATAAGTAGGGAGGTGATGTGGGACAGATGCAGCAGAAGCTGTTGGGTAGATTGTGTGGGAACAACAGGTTATAGAAGACAAAGGACACAATAATTTTGAAATTGGAGAAAGTATTGAAAGTATAACTACCATCTGTACTGTTCAAGAAAGCTGGTGGAGGAGAGGATGATCCAGATGGACCAGGTTATGATTCAGGTATATAACTGAAACATGTTATATAATTCAGTTTTATTTGCTGATGACACATCAGTACTGGTAGAAAACAAAAACACAGAAAAGATTCCTGAAAAGGTCATAGAAACCTCGATGTTTGGTTCCATGTAAATGGCTTAAAGATAATATTTCAAAAACAGGGCTGATGCAATTTAAGACAAAACAGTCTCAAATAAATGATATTCACATTATGCGCAGAAGCTAGGAGCTAAATGAAGCAGGAATGCAATTAGACATAAACATATCATGGTCCTCACACATAGATTATCTAAAAAATAAAGTAAACAGCCCGGCATTTGCTATGACAATCTTAGTCAATGTCACTAGTATAGACACACAAAAAATAGTATACCATAGTTACTTTGAGTCAGTAGTGAGATATGATATTGTCTTCTGGGGGAATGCTAGCAACACGACAAGAATATTAGTTTTGCAGAAAAAAATTATCAGAAACATATGTTGTGCAATGCCAAAGGATCTAGTTGGCCATTATTAAGAGATCGTAAAATACTAAGCATTCCCTCATTATATCTATATGGAATAATTATTTTCACAAGTAATAACCCTAAGCTCTTTTTTCAATTTCCAGCATAGTTACGAAACTAGAACCAAAGAAAGCTTCATGTTGCTGCATATAGGCTTAATCTTTCTGCACAGACTCCACAATACATGGGAATGAAAGTATACAATAAATGGAAAGGCACAAATTTTAGAAATGTCCAAACTGAGGCAGTAAAAAGAGAATAGAATAGCACCCTGGTGCAGGAAAGTTAATACTCTGTTGATGAATTTTTTAATGATCTGACCATCTGAGCAGGATATAATACATAGAATTCAGATTTTATTGTGATTATATAAAAATATTGTACTCCACACATAATTTATCATAGTTATCAGCCTCTTGGGTAAAATATTCCAGACGTAAGACAGTCCCCCATTTAGATCTCCGAGCGGGGACTACTCAAGAGAACGTCGTTATCAGAAGCTAGAAAACTGGCGTTCTATGGATCGGAGCGTGGAAAGCCAGATCCCTTAATTGGGCAGGTAGGTTAGAAGATTTAAAAAGGGATCTGCACAGGTTAAAGTTAGATATAGTGGGAATTAGTGAAGTTCGGTGGCAGGAGGAACAAGACTTCTGGTCTGGTGAATACAGGGTTATAAATACAAAATAGGGGTAATGCAGGAGTCAGTTTAATAATGAATAGAAAAACAGGAGTGCGAGTAAGCTACAACAAACAGCATAGTGAATGCATTGTTTTGTGGCCAAGACAGACACGAAGCCCATGCCCACTACAGTAGTACAATTTTATATGCCAACTAACTCTGCAGATGATGAAGAAATTGAAGAAATATATGATGAAATAAAAGAAATTATTCATATAGTGAAGGGTGACGAAAATTTAATAGTCATGGGTGACTGGAATTCGGTGGTAGGAAAAGGGAGAAAGGAAATGTAATAGGTGAATATGGATTGGGGCTAAGAAATCAAAGAGGCAGGCGCCTGGTAGAATTTTGCACAGAGCACAACTTAATCGTAGCTAACACTTGGTTCAAGAATCATAAAAGAAGGTTGTATACATGGAAGAAGCCTGGACATACTGACAGGTTTCAGCTAAATTACATAATGGTAAGACAGATTTAGGAACCAGGTTTTAAATTGTAAGACATTTCCAGGGGCAGCTATGGACTCTGATCACAATCTATTGGTTATGAACTGTAGATTAAAACTGAATAAACAGCAAAAAGGTGGGAATTTAAGGAGATGGGACCTGGATAAACTGACTAAAACAGAGGATGTACAGAATTTGAGGGGGAGCATAAGGGAACAATTGACAGGAATGGGGGAAAGAAATACAGTAGAAGAAGAATGGGTATATCTGAGGGATGAAGTTGTGAAGGCAGCAGAGGACCTAGTAGGTAAAATGACAAGGGCTAGTAGAAATTCTTGGGTAACATAAGAAATATTGAATTTAATTGATGAAAGGAGAAAATATAAAAATGCAGTAAATGAAGCAAGCAAAAAGGAATACAATCATCTCAAAAACGACATCAACAGGAAGTGCAATATGGCAAAGCAGGGATGGCTAGAGGACAAATGTAAGGATGTAGAGGCTTATCTCATGAGGGGTAAGATAGATACTGCCTACAGGAAAATTAAAAAGACCATTGGAGAAAAGAGAACCACTTGTATGAATATCAAGAGCTCAGATAGAAACCCAGTTCTAAGCAGAGAAGGGAAAGCAGAAAGGTGGAGGGAGTATATAGAGGGCCTATATAAGGGCAATGTACTTGAGGACAATATTATAGAAATGGAAGAGGATGTAGATAAAGATGAAATGGGAGATATGATACAGCGTGAAGAGTTTGACAGAGCACTGAAAGACCTGAGTCGAAACAAGGCCCCGGGAGTAGACAACATTCCATTTGAACTACTGATGGCCTTGGGAGAGCCAGTCATGACAAAACTCTACCATCTGGTGAGCAAGATGTATGAGACAGGCGAAATACCCTCTGACTTCAAGAAGAATATAACAATTCTGATCCCAAAGGAAGCAGGTGCTGACAGATGTGAAAATTACTGAACAATCAGTTTAATAAATCACGGATGCAAAATACTAACGTGTATTCTCTACAGACAAATGGAAAAACTGGTAGAAGCTGATCTCGGGGAAGATCAGTTTGGATTCTGTTGAAATATTGGAACACGTGAGGCAATACTGACCCTATGACTTATCTTAAAAAAATGCCGATTAGGTATTAAAATCCATGGAGAAGAAACAAAAATATTGAGGTTCGCCGATGACATTGTAATTCTGTCAGAGACAGCAAAGGACTTGGCAGAGCAGTTGAACGGAATGGAGAGTGTCATGAAAGGAGGGTATAAGATGAACATCAACAGAAGCAAAATGAGGATAATGGAATGCAGTCGAATTAAGTCGGGAGATGCTGAGGGAATTAGATTAGGAAATGGGACACTTAAAGTAGTGAAGGAGTTTTGCTATTTGGGGGGCAAAATAACTGATGATGGTCAAAGTAGAGGTGATATCAAATGTAGACTGGCAATGGCAAGTTAACATCGAGTATTGATTTAAGTGTCAGGAAGTCGTTTCTGAAAGTATTTGTATGGGGCATAGCCATGTATGGTAGTGAAACATGGACGATAACTAGTTTAGACAAGAAGAGAACAGAAGCTTTCGAAATGTGGTGGTGCAGAAGAATACTGAAGATTAGATAGGTAGATCATATAACTAATGAGGAGGTATTGAATAGGACTGGGGAGAAGAGATGTTTGTAGCACTACTTAACTAGAAGAAGGGATCGGTTGGTAGGACATGTTCTGAGGCATCAAGGGATCACCAATTTAGTATTGGAGGGCAGCATGGAGGGTAAATAGCGTAGAGGGAGACCAAGAGATGAATGCACTAAACAGATTCAGAAGGATGTAAGTTGTAGTTTGTAGTAGGTACTGGGAGATGATGAAGCTTGCACAGAATAGAGTAGCATGGAGAGCTGTATCAAACCAGTCTCAGGACTGAAGACTTCAACAACAACAACAACAACAACAACAACAACAACAACAACAACATCAGCTGATGAGTCTCCTGAACATAAAATCAATGATTTAACTTGTGCATTATGAGACAATAAGATTCAGATTCTGATTACAAAGCTATTTCCACATGTGGCCTATCCTCTGATAGGTTGGAATAATCCTGTGACAAGACTGGGACCGGAAGCACTGTTTTGGTGGATTGGACAGGTTTTGCACATATGTCTCCAATGGAGATAATATGTGGAGAGTTGAGGGATTGGAAGGATCAAAGAGATGAACTAGGATGTTGTGTGGGCATGGAATAATACTTTGGGATGGATGGGAAGAACCTCTGTTAAGATGTCCCTTGTTTCAGGACACAATGATATAGTGTCAAAGCCCTATCAAAGGATGCCCTGAAATGAGATATTCTTACTTCCTACCAAATATACTTCCCACCCATCCTAAAATGGTGTTCCATTGCCCACCCTACCTCTGCAATATCTTAGACCATCGCTATGCCTTCCCCCCAATCCAAAATCGTTGCCACAGCGATCATAACCCTGCGGGAGGCCTAGGTCCCGGTGCCAAACCTGCCCTATCCAAGCACCAAGCACTTCTGATTCCAGTCCTGACGGCTTATGATGCCTGCCCGCCTGCCAGCCTGCCAGCCGCCGCCCCCCTCCCCCTCCCCCCCCCCCCTGCCCACTCCATTGGAGTGCAGCCCCAAGTGCAAATAGCCATATTACATACCAGCTCTGATGCAATCTTTGCTCAGATTTTTATATTGTTAAGATTACCAACTAGCTGTCAACCAAGATGAATGGCCACTGTCAAACTGTGACAGAGAGCTATGTCTACCATCCTGTGGACAATCCTACAGCTCAACTCTGAGGTATACTTGTTTGAATCTCCAGTGTGGAGAAAATTTTCAATGTTAGTGTCTGGCCAGCAAGGACAGAAGAGCTGGTGGCATGAATGTTATGCACACCCATATTTGTGCTAAATTCCTGCATTAAATTCCAAACACTGCCACCACCAGCACCACCACCATGCAACACAAACATGACACTATACATGCTTTCATTACACTCACCTACATACTATAAATCCAATACTGACACAGATCCCACCTACCAATGAAGATAGATGCCAGTATGATGGAGGAAAAACACTCTTTCATACAGGTAACTGAATCCACTCCATGAGATATCTCAGCCAACAATGCAATATGACATTCTCATTTAAATCTCATGGCAATCCATGAATTTTGGGCAGGCATTGTTTAAAAATTTGGTTGACTAACAAAAGCTTCACAACCCATTTATTCTTATTAAGTCTGTTGTGCAGAGTTAGGTACAATTTTTAGAAGAGTACTACTACTCATGAATAGTTTGCTAGTAAGAAGAATGTCCTCCACTACCTACAATTTAACCTTAATCCACCACAGAAAGAAAAAAGTATGCATCCATAAAAGTGTTTTATCATCTCTTTTATGAATTAAAGATACTGGTAAAAAATGAATGTTTTAAAACAAAGTGAAATAATTTCTACTCAAATACTTCTATTCCATAGGTGAAATTCTGAAGTAATAGTATCTGGGGGTGGTCAGTAGGGATACATTTATGACATTTTGTTAATAATTTAAAAAATTCCAGCATGTAGCCACAATTCCAAAACAAAAATGCATCTCATTTCAAATTTACTGATACATACATCATGGCAAGCTCTCAGAAAACTGATCCACATAAGCAAATATAACCAAACTGAGCTTTGCACAAGTTTCTCCTCACAACACACAGGTCCTCTCAGTCTGATCTGTGTGAGTTGCCCCATTTTTGCAATCTTCCCTAGCCAATCTCTCCTTCCCCAAGGAAGAAGAAACATACAGTTCCAAACCCTACGTTTTTCGAGTATGGTATTACTAGCAGTACTAATACTACAGTATGCTGTCAGAAAATCATACAGTGGATAAGCTAACTATATAAATCAAACCCCAATGTGTCATTCGCAGTTGATACATCAGTCGAAAATTGCTGGGGAGCCATATCTGCAGCCATCTTACACCAGCACAGAAGAGACCTGAAATTTTCATCACCACCTTGAAAAAATAAAATTATGTAACAGTTATTTGATTGTTTGTAGGCAAACCTCTGCATTCCTGATAAACAGGAACAGTGTGGCATTTTCTGCACTTAGAGGAGGACAATTACCCTACAATCCAAAATGAAGTGGAAGTGTAAGGTAACAATTCATCACTCAATAGTTAAATGCCTCTGGCACTTTGCGTCATTAAACAAAAGAATTATCTGGGCAACCACAGCCATGAGAAACCATATTGAGAAATGAAACCATATCAGCTGTAAAATCCTTCTATTCTTTGGAACTACCAATTTTGCAACACTTACAGCTGCATCTTTGGGTGCAAAACTGTATATAAGCAGAAAAAGAATCCTGTAGAAAATAAATAATCCCAAAGCTAAGATCAAACTGTAATGAAGCATATACTGAGGATGGCGTCAATTCACAATTTAAATAATTATTATAGGAAGACGTAGCATTCATTGTCAGTCCCATTAAATAGATTATTCCCAAAAATGCGTATGTCCTAGAAGTAATAAAATATGGTGGAAAACACTTGCATAATAGCAGCAAAGATGATAAAAACATTAAGGAGGAATTTACATAACACCATAGTGGATAAGGATATTTAAGAGGCACTCGCCGATGTTACCACATGAATGTTCACACACTTTAATATGCCACCTAGGTAACAACCTATTGGCTAAAAACTTTGACTGCTATAATATTAGTATGTCAAGGAATGTATGCTATGTATGGGGTCCCATTAAAACCTAGAATACAACATGATACTATAATAAGCAGGTGTACTCCATCTCCTGAATGTTGAGCAAGCAACCCAGATGACTTTCACACACCATGAAAATTAGAATGATGGAAAGAGAGAATACTAACTTTTATGCAACAACAACATCAAGTAAACTAAATCATTCCCAGGAACAGAGCTATTTGCTGCAAATGTGAAAGTTAAACTGTACCCAGAAACATGATAATATGCTACAAATTTGCAACTTATTTTCCTGTTTTGAGGTATGATTTAGTTTACTTATTTTCATTCCAGCACTACACATTGAAATATTCTCTCTCTCTCTCTCTCTCTCTCTCTCTCTCTCTCTCTCTCTCTCTCTCTCTCTCTCTCCACACACACACACAACTGTCAAATGTTTTAGCCTACAGTCTGCCACCCAGATAACATTCACCTCCACACACTGATATTCAGTGAGTGCCTCTTACATTTCCCCTTGTCCATTATAACATTACATAAATTCATCCTCATTGTTTCTTAATCTTTCTTCATAGGTTTTAGTACTTTTACAGCAGACACACTTTTGTGGGTAATTATTTCATTGGACTAACAATGCAAGCTGAGTCATGACTCTTCCAGTGATTACGTGTTTCGATTCCAGGGACTACATGTTTCATTACAGCTTCATCATAGCTTTCAGAATATTGGTTTTCTACACGATTGATTGTCCACTTATATACAGATTTGTACCTGAAATGCAGCTGTAAGTGCTCTGAAATTGGTAGTGCCTAATATTTTTACAGCTGAAGCAATTTTGTTTCTCAACTTGCTAAAACATGTTCAAAGATGAAGAATGGTGTAGCAGCCCATCTGCCTGAAGGACCACAAAGTGAGTAACCTGGTGCTCAACAATTGAGGCAATAGTGGAAAAAATGGAAATCACTAAGAGGTCAGTTTTCAAAATGATGCATGATGTTATGAATACGACAACAACGGACATCGACAGGATGTGTCAACTACTCACACCCACTTGAGAAACCCACTGAAACTGAAGCAGCAGTGTATGTATTGATTCTGTGTTTGGCTAACTCAGATGGCTTCTTTAGCCATTTAATCACAGTTAATGAGACAGCACACATTTACATACATCTACTTACACAACACCACTAAAGCAGGCAAAGATCCCAACATCATCAGATAATTTAGTGCTGTGTGTTCTTTGGAACAATCTGTTGTACCAACAGACTATAATGTTAAGGGGAAAATCTCCACAGCAATGTACTGGAAAAATCTCCAGGTGATATAATTAGAGGAGGCTGTCAACGTGAAGTGTCACAAGAGGCAGTGTGAAGGCATATTTTTGATCCACGACAGTGTCCCAGCTCATTCTGTACAGGACAGACATGCTGCTTCTTTCGCCTATAAATTCTTGCCACACACATTCTCCATCCAGTGATATTTTCCTCTGACAAAGAATCCATTGGGTGGCAGCCATTTTCCAAATGAAATTTAAATTTTTAATGTGGAACACTTTCTGAACAATCAAAAGGCAGGCTTCTACAACCGAGATATCTGTCATCATCTGTAACTGGCATCATCCTATTCTAACCTCTTCATGCACCATCTAGAGGAATCTTTCCTAAAAACCCAGACTCCTAAATCCCTCACCTGGTTCAGTTTCACTGATGACATCTATGCTATCTGGATTGAAGGTGAGGACACACTATTCACATTCCTCCAGAACCTCAACAACTTCTCCCCCATTTACTTCACCTGGTCTTGCTCAACACAACAAGCCACCTTCCTAGATGTTGACCTCCACCTCAGAGGTGGCTGCATCAGCACCTCCATCCATATCAAACCTACAAACCACCAGAAATACCTGAACTTCGACAGCTGCCACCCATTCCATACCAAGAAGTCCCTTGCATACAGCCTAGCCACCCGTGGTCATTGCATCTGCAGTGACGAGCAGTCCCTCTCTAAATATACCGAGGGTCTCACTGAAGCCGTCACTGGCCATAATTGTCTTCCCAACCTTGTACAAAAACAAATTTCCCGTGTCTTATCTTTCCAGTCTTCCACCATCTCCCGAAGTCCCACAGTCCAGCCACAGAGGAGCATTCGCTTCTTAATGCAGTAAAATCTGGGACTAGAGCAACTGAATTACATTCTTTGCCAGGGTTTTCATTACCTCTTGTCATGCCCTGAAATGAGAAATGTACTGCCCACTATCCTTCCCACCCCTCCTACAGTGTAATTCCACCTTCCACCGAGCCTACACAACATACTCGTCAATCCTCACACAACCCCTGCTCCCAGTCCCTTACCCTCATGGCTCATACCCCTGTAATAGACGTAGATGCAAGACCTGTCCCATATATTCTCCTACCACCACCTATTCCAGTCCTGTAATTAACGTCAACTATGCCATCAAAGGCTGAACTATCTGTGAAACCAGTCATGTGATTTACAAGCTAAGCTGCAACCACTGTGCTGCATTCTATGTAGGCATGACAACCAACAAGCTGTCTGTCCACATGAATCGCCACCAAAAAACTGTGGCCAAAAAGTAAGTGGACCACCCTGTTGCTAAACACTGCCAAATATGATATCCCTCATCTCAATGACTGCGTCACAGCCTGTGCCATATGGATCCTTCCCACCAACGCCAGCTTTTCTCAATTGCACAGGTGGGAACTTTCCCTGCAATATATTCTATGTGCCCATGACCCTCCTGGCCTCAACCTTCACTAGTCACTGTCCTCATCCATCCAACCCCCTCCCTGTTCCCCATTCCAGCACTACAGAGCCATCATTTCACTGCCACACGCAGTATTTTAATTTATTTTTATTTCTCTCCTTTCCACTACTTACCCCCCTCCCACCTTCTCTCTTGCCCTCCACCCAAACTGCAACACTTCACTGTCCATCACCCCCACCATACTACCCCCACCCCAGCCTCTTTCTTACTTACACACCCAGTCGTCACTCCCATCAAGTACTGGTGATGCTGCTCGCAGTGTGGTTTCAGTTCTCTGAGACTGCAGATGTGTGTGCAAGTTGCATTTGCACGTGTGTGTGTGTGTGTGTGTGTGTGTGTGTGTGTGTGTGTGTGTGTACTGCTGACAAAGGCTTAAATGGCTGAAAGCTATAATTGTGCGACTCTTTTTGTTGTGCCTATCACGAGTTATCATCTCTGCTATATGGTGAGACACATACATCAGGAATTTTTTTTTTTTTTTGTGGTTTTAGGGCACACAATTTCAATGGTCATTAGCGCCCTGACAACGTTAAGAATGCACCGTGAGGCACAAGTTTAAAACAACAACTAAAAGGGAAAACATGATAAAAGACAGACTGACAGGCATAGGATTAAAAAACAGCATCATCAAATGTCCTTAGAGAGGTTGGTCAAATTGATAAAACGAAGAACACGAGCAACTGCTCGTGGGTCATCCGCTAAAATGGCATCGAAAGTACTTGGCAGGTTAAGATCTAGACGCAGTGTGTTAAAATCTGGACAGGACATTAAAATGTGTCGAACCGTTAGCAAGTGCCCACATGGGCAGAACGGCGCCGGCGCAGCCGTCAGCAGATGGGGATGGCTGAACCAGCAGTGTCCAATTCTTAACCGGGCCAAAACTACCTCCTCCCACCGAGAAGGGCGTGAGGAGGACGTCCAAGCCACGGGAAGAGGTTTTATGGCCCGAAGCTTGTTGTCTGTAAGTGCAGCCCAATCGGCATGCCACAGCGATAAAATGCGCTGACAAATGACCCTGCTATAATCGGACGAAGGGACACAACAAGAAGCTGTCCGAGGCTGGAGGACCGCAGCCTTGGCCGCGGCATCTGCAGCTACGTTCCCGGGGATACCGATATGGCCAGGAACCGACATAAAGCTAACCGGAGAACCGACGTCCACCAGCTGCTGAAGAGAGCATTGGATCCGGTGTACAAAACGGTGAACCGGGTACGGATCACTGAGGCTCTGGATGGTGCTCAGGGAGTCGGAGCAGATGACATAAGCAGAATGTCGGTGGCGGCAGATGTAAAGAACAGCCTGGTAGAGGGCAAAGAGCTCAGCTGTGAAGACCGAACAATGTCCATGGAGCCGGTATTTGAAACTTTGTGCCCCGACAATAAAGGAACACCCGACCCCGTCATTGGTCTTAGAGCCATCTGTATAAATGAAAGTCATGTTGATGAACTTCGAACGAAGTTCCAAAAAACGGGAGTGGTAGACCGAACCAGGGGTAACCTTTTTCGGGAGCGAGCTGAGGTCAAGGTGAACGCGGACCTGAGCCGGGAGCCAAGGTGGCGTGTGGCTCTCGCCCACTCGAAAGGTTGCAGGGAGTGAAAAATTAAGGTGTTGAAGGAGGCGACGAAAGCGAACTCCAGGTGGTAACAGGGCAGAGACATACAACCCGTATTGACGGTCGAGAGAGTCGTCAAAAAAGGAACAATAAGACGGATGGTCGGGCATTGACAGTAGCCGACAGGCATACCGACAAAGCAGTATATCGCGCCGGTAGGTGAGTGGCAATTCGCCAGCGTCAGCATGAAGACTCTCTACGGGACTAGTATAAAATGCTCCGATCGCAAGTCGTAAACCCCGATGTTGTATGGAGTTGAGGCGGCGTAAGATGGATGGCCATGCAGAGGAGTATACGAAGCTCCCATAATCCAGCTTGGAGCGGACGATCGACCGATATAGACGAAGTAGGACGGTGCGATCCGCTCCCCACGACAGACCACTGAGAACACGGAGGACATTTAAAGAACGGGTACAACGGGCGGCCAAATATGACACATGTGGAGACCAGCTAAGTTTCCTGTCAAATGTAAGGCCTAAAAATTTGGTTGTCTCCACGATTGGGAGAGCAACGGGACCGAGTCTTAAGGATGGTGGGAGAAACTCTTTGTATCGCCAGAAGTTAATACAGACCGTCTTCTCGGCAGAAAAACGGAAGCCATTGGCGACACTCCAGGAGTAAAGACGGTCAAGAGAACGCTGAAGACAGCGCTCCAGGACACGTGTACACTGTGTGCTGCAATAGATGGTAAAATCGTCCACGAAAAGGGAGCCTGATACATCAGCTGGGAGGCAATCCATTATTGGATTGATCGCGATGGCGAAGAGAGCAACGCTCAAAACTGAGCCCTGTGGCACCCCATTCTCCTGGCGAAAGGTGTCTCACAGTACAGAACCCACACGTACCCTGAACTGTCGATCCATTAAAAAGGAACGAATAAAAAGAGGGAGGCGACCGGGAAGGCCCCATGTACGCATGGTGCGGAGAATGCCCGCCCTCCAACAGGTGTCGTAAGCCTTCTCCAAATCAAAGAACACAGCCGCGGTCGGGCGCTTCCGCAAGAAGTTATTCATAATGAAGGTCGACAAGGTAACCAGATGGTCAACAGCAGAGCGGCGCCTACGAAATCCACATTGTACATTGGTAAGTAGGCGTCGAGACTCGAGCAGCCAAACCAATCGAGAGTTAACCATTCGCTCCATCACTTTACAGACACAGCTGGTAAGCGAGATAGGTCGATAACTGGAAGGCAAGTGCTTGTCCTTCCCCGGCTTAGGAATTGGGACAACAATAGACTCGCGCCAGCATGCGGGAACATGTCCCTCAATCCAGATGCGATTGTATGTACGAAGAAGAAAATCTTTACCCGCAGGAGAAAGGTTCTTCGGCATCTGAATATGAATAGAATCAGGCCCTGGAGCAGAGGACCGTGATCGGCCAAGTGCATTTTCGAGTTCCCACATGGTGAATGGGGCATTATAACTTTCACAATTCGAGGAGCGGAAGTTAGGTGGCCTAGCCTCCTCTGCCTGTTTGCGGGGGAGGAAGGCAGGGTGGTAATGAGCGGAGCTCGAAACCTCTGCGAAAAAGCGGCCGAAGGCATTGGAGACAGCCTCCGGGGCCACAAGGACGTCATTCGCGACCTTCAAGCCAGAAACTGGGGAGTGGGCCTTAGTGCCAGATAGCCGGCGCAGGCTACCCCAGACAACAGAAGAAGGAGTAAAACTGTTGAAGGTGCTTGTGAAAGTAGCCCAGCTGGCTTGCTTGCTTTCTGTAATAATACGACAACACTGAGCACGTAATCGTTTATAATTGATACAATTCGCCACTGTAGGGTGGCGTTTAAAGGTGCGTAAAGCACGTCGACGAGCACGTAAAGCGTCTCTACATGCTGCAGACCACCAGGGGACCGGTACGCGACGTGGAGAAGAAGTAGGGTGAGGGATGGAATATTCAGCAGCAGCGAGAATGACTTCCGTGAGGTGGGCAACCTGACGATCGCAGCTTGGGAAGGTTTGATCCTTAAAGGTCGCCCTGGAAGAGAAGAGCCCCCAGTCTGCCTTGGAGATGGTCCAACTAGAGGAGCACGGAGAGGGGGTATGCTGCAGGAGATGGATAACACACGGGAAGTGGTCGCTCGAATATGTATCAGAAAGTGCATACCACTCAAACCGGCGTGCAAGTTGGGGAGTACATATAGAGAGGTCTAAATGGGAATAGGTGTGAGATGTGTCCGAAAGAAAAGTAGGGGCGCCAGTATTGAGGCAGACAAGATTGAGCTGATTGAAAAGGTCTGCTAACAAGGAGCCCCTCGGGCAGGATGCTGGAGAGCCCCAAAGGGGATGGTGGGCATTGAAGTCTCCAGTTAACAAAAATGGTGCAGGTAGCTGAGAAATAAGTTGCATCATGTCTGCCCTGGTAACGGCAGATGACGATGGAGTGTAAACGGTACAAAAGGAAAACGTAAAAGTGGGGAGAGTAATGCGGATGGCAACTGCCTGCAGGCCGGTGTGCAACGTGATGGGATCGTAGTAAATATCATCCCGGGCCAGCAACATAACCCCTCCATGAGCTGGGATACCTACCATAGGGGGTAGGTCAAAACGCACAGAGGTGTAGTGTGCCAAGGCAATTTGATCGCATGGGCGTAGCTTTGTTTCCTGGAGGGCTACGACGAGCGGACGGTGCAAGCGGAGCAGCAACTTCAGGTCCTCTCGGTTGGAGCGAATGCTGCGAATATTCCAGTGAATAAGTGCCATCGTAAGAAAAGGAAGATGAAAGAAGGGGTCACCTCGAAGGCCGCTGAGGGCCTGGCTTCGAGCGAGCACTGCCGCCGCTATCAGTAGGCGGACAGTCATCGTCCATTGGGTCGATAGGTTCATCGGCCATCTCGGGAGGATGGCCGGGAGGGGGAGCTTCCTCCGCCGGTGAACGGCCAGATGTTCGGCTACCAGCGGTGTGGCCAGGCGAAACGGATGACGGCCTGGGGCGGCAACCGCTGGGTGGCGCAGGAGAAGAAATGCGCCGTGGCGGAGAAGGAGAACTGTGCTTCCTATGAGCCTTTTTGGAAGGACGTTTGGTGGAAGTACCGGTCGAAGGCTGGGAGGTCGAGGTACGTAGACAGTCTGCATGGGAGGGTTATTTCTTGAAGGCCCGTGCATCTGACTTCGGGGTCTTCGTCTTAGCAGAAGCTGATGAAGGGGCTGGTGTCTGTGGGGTGATGGGAGGAAGAGGAGGCGTCAACCGCGCGATCTTAGCACTGGCCGAATGGACGACCGTGGTGCTGAAGGTCAGATCGGATGTCTGGGTTGCTACCTCCCTGGTAGTCCGAGGAGAGGCGAGGACAGTACTGTATTTCCCCGCTGGGAGCAGCGCGGGCTTCCTACTAGCCAATAGCTTGCGAGCAACCGAGGTGGACATTTTCTCTTTGACCCGAATTTCTTGGATACAGCGTTCTTCCTTATAGACAGGACAGTCGCGGGAGGATGCGGCATGGTCACCCTGACAGTTAACACAACGAGGAGACAGAGGTGGACAGTCACCCTCATGGGCATCCCTGCCACAAGTGACACATTTAGCCGCATTGGAACAAGACTGTCAAGTGTGATTGAAACGCTGACACTGGTAGCAGCGCGTAGGTGTCGGGACATAGGGGCGAACAGAAATAACCTCGTAGCCCGCCTTGATGCGCGATGGCAGCTTAACACTATCGAAGGTCAAGAAAAGTGTCCGGGTCGGTACAAGGTCATTGCTGACCTTTTTCATGACCCTATGGACAGCCGTCACGCCCTGCTCAGCGAGGAAAGATTGAATCTCCTCGTCAGTCAATCCGTCGAGGGAGCTAGTATAGACTACACTACGAGACAAATTCAAAGTTTGGTGGGCCTCCACCCGGACAGGGAACGTGTACAGGAGTGTGGCCCGAAGCAGTTTTTGTGCCTGAAAGGCACTCTCAGTTTCCAGTAATAAGGTACCGTTACGCAACCTGGTACAAGATTTGACAGATCCGGCTATGGCATCTACGCCCTTCTGGATAACGAAAGGGTTGACAGAGGAAAAATCCTTTCCGTCCTCAGATCGAGAAACGACGAGGAACTGTGGGGCAGGCGGTAGTACTTTTGTCACTGGTGGCTGGTCACGTTTCCATTTTTGGGCAGAAGTCGAAAGCGATGGAGCAGAATCCATTGCGAAGGAATCCCCCATGATTGCCAGCGTCTCCGATGGCGTGCTCCTTCCTTGTGGGGACCCTCTCAGAGGGCACTCCCGCCTTAGGTGAATGTTTACACCTCAGGTCACACCTCCCGAGAAACAGACGGAGGGACCAATTGGCATGGTCAGAAGGTATCAGCTCAGGCAATCACCCCTCCCCGGGCCTGGCCTTTACCAGGGGGTACACGCGTGCCTTACATGTCTACCCAGGGCGGGGACTTACGCGTTACCCCGTCACCGGCTACGCGTGCGAACGCGTGGGTCGGCCTTCAGGCACGCACAGGGAGGAAGGAAGAAGAGGAAAAAGAAGACAGACAGGGAGAAAGAGGACAGACTGTCTCAAAAGCCGAGGCGGATACCAGAGAAGGCAAGGAGAAGAAGGCAATGAGAAGGCAAGGAGAAGAAGGCAAGGAGAAGAAGGCAATGAGAAGGCAAGGAGAAGAAGGCAATTAGAAGGCAAGGAGAAGTCAAGGGAAAGAGTAATGAAGACAGTGAGGTGGAGAAGTGCAAAGAAAGGAATCAACAAAAGGAAGGAAGAAACGAGAAGTGAAAAACCAAAAAGACCACAATTATAGGTCGTGGAACCGTCCGTCTCCAGATGCAGGCGCTAACTACCCCTATGAGGGGGATGGACTTCATTTAGTCGCCTCTTACGACAGGCAGGAATACCTCGGGCCTATTCTAATCCCCGGACCCGCAGGGGGGACATCAGGAATGTGTACATAAAATATAAAAAATCGATAATCCAATATATAATTGCTGTGAAACTAAAAAAATTCCAATCACTATTTGATCATCTCTTGTGCAGTCAGTACGCTGCTGCCTCATGGGATTAATCCCAATTTCTTATTTTAAAAGACAGCTACATGGTGATATAATTAACCTTTTAAATACTTACGATTATTATCATCACGCAAACAGCCGAGCAGATGGCAAGTGTTGCCATCGGTGAGCCTGACGTGACTGCCGCTCTGGCCCTGGCCGACTCTAGCCTTCACTGCTGCTGTTGTGTATCTCGTTATGGTGCCTTGGAAATACCTAATGAACACAGAAAATTAATTAGATCTGTAAATTACTTTACATTAAACTGCATGCAATAAAAGAAAATAATTTAAGAAAATTTCACTAAAATTTAATAGTTACAAAATTTGGTTTGATGACTGCAGCTGTTTCAAATCTCCTGCTTTAGGGTACACAAACAGTAGAAAAAATTACCTCTGACCTATTGGTCAAGAAGGACCCCAAGGCACAGACAATGTTCCCTTCTGAATGGAGGTGGTCATACTCTCAAATGGTACACCTTCAGATATGGATTCATTATCAAACTTTTATCTGCGAAGTCCCCTCCTCAACTCTTGGGAGCCCATTATAGGAATTTTAGAACACCTCTGCATAATGTGTGGTTAATGTTATAAATGTAAACAAGCCAACAGTAAAATATCAGTACAACTTTGTTTTGGATTTCCAGATCCTGCATTTTCCCAATATTTACATTATTTTCCATCGGTACCATCATAAACCCTATTCTATCCCTTTCATTAAAATTTTTGCGCTTTTCAACCACTACCACAACCTTAAACATCAATTTTCAAACTGATTTACATGGTAACTAAATTGTGTTATTGCTCTATCTCACATTGTAGGGTAATCCATAGCAAAACTATACAATTTATTTCAGAATCTAAGTCACTTTGGGGTTATTTTGCATTTTTAGGGCTGCTTTCAAAATGGTTTCACAATGTTTGATCACCTGACTGTTGGAGAGACTGTAATACCTCAAGTGTAGTTTACCTAGTAACTAATATTGTAATCTGGTCAGGTTTTCACACCAGTGACTGATTTTAGAATCATAAAAATGAATCTACTGCAGAAATTTCCGTAAGCTGCTTCAGGCACTTTTCATTGGTTTGCGCTTTTGAAAAATGGGTGCAGCCTGTGTGAATATTATGAGTTCCACATATTTACATGATGTATAATACTTCATAGATGTTTGGAAGAAATTATTCATTCTGCAGTTACAGAGAGCTACTGCAAGTAAAATTACTAAACTTTTAAAATATATTACATAACATGGGACCTATCTGTTCACACATCACCAGTCGTGCAGCATCTTTTACCTTAAAACAGGAGGTGGTCTTTTACTATGGTGAAATTTGCAGACAAACAGAGTTTACTTGATGTCTGAATAATTATCTCTGTCTTGAAAATGGAAATTTGTGTTAGCTGCCAATAGCTTCTATTTCAAAATATTTTTAACTTTTAACC